>NC_063264.1:20330687-20493187 GCF_019578655.1 Ricinus communis
TAGGTACACTGCCTTAGATTGTAGCTAATACGAGTAGCACACATCAGTAGTCTCTAAAATGGTCGCTATTGTTTTCACTATTTTCTCCACGATAGTGGTCTCTACGGTCTATAGTTAGAGACCACACACGTGGTCTCTAAAGTAATTACTATTGTCCCTACTATTTTTTGGCGAGAAGTTAGCGACCACTGACAGACCACATTTGGTGGTCGCTACTAGTGTGGTTGCTATATGGTAGCAATGCGGTCGCAAATTTAGAAAATATAAATTTAGTCTTCCAAGTGGAGGCAAAGTGGTCGCTATATTATAGCTGTATAGCGACTACTTTGGTTTAGTAGCTAAAAGTGATATCTAAATTGTTGTTTTTTTATAGTAGATGTAAATAAAAAAAATTATTTTTGATATTTAATATAATTATAGATTACATAATATATAATAATATAAAATAATATTTTCAAATACAAAATAGTCTTATAATAGCACTAGCAAACTAGTAATAGTATAGCATATACAGGCTATCATAGTTAGAGGTAATTATTTCTTTTATTGGTTTTTAAGAGATATGATTTTATATGTTCTTTTTAACTATATGATAAAAAGTACAAAAAATAGAAGAAAAATATTATAAAAATGGAGACATATATAATATGCCGAGTCCCACCTGTTTTGCTTTCGATTAAACTAGATTACTATATGTTATCAGGATTATTTTATAATAACAAAATTATACTATTAAAAAGTAAAAATAGCTAATTTAAAAATAATAGTAAAATATTAAAATATTATCGTTATTTTTAAAATTAATTCTCTTGAAATCGTTTATGACAATGTTTTTAATTTCAAGAAAAAAGTAAAAAAAATAGAGATAGAATAAAATGAGAGATAAAGAATGAATTTGAAAAACATAATAAATAATTATTAATTAATAAGATAATTAGTCTCCGTGATAATAGAAAAATTGAAAAGAAAATTACAATAAAGAATTTGAATATAAAAGATTGTGGCTTCAAATAACACTAAATAGGTTATTAAGTGTCAACTAATTCTCATAAAAATAAAATGAAAAATCAGAAGAAATTAATGTGTCTAAATTAGTACTCGCAAGTGTATGAACCAAATGATAGTACGGACAAGTCTACCACGAGATCAATCTCACAATGAATTATAGAGCATATATTAAAAAGACAAACTATCACACAAAATACTAAAAATAAATCTAAACACTCTAAGCCAATATTTTGAGAATGATCTTAAGATTTATAAAAGAAATGAAATAACTAGAAAATAAATATGCAACTAGAGTGATTGATGGGTGCTACTCGTGTTAGCTACAATCTAAGGCAGTGTACCTATCGATGCAGTCTAGCACTAATGGCGAGTATCAAGGTCGTATTCCTCGGGAAAGCGAAAGCCCAGAGTTACTCCTTTGTTCTTTGTTATATTAACCTAAAATGGATGATGAATAAATTCTAAACTAACTATTAACTACAAGCTAAGTCCTAAGGGAGATGCAAGAGTGATTGATAAACGAAATAATTAAGACAAGAAGAAAAACCCAAAGGGAATCTAAACTAGTTGGCATCCGAACAAAAGATAAAGGATCGGTGAGTCTAATTATGCTACCCGTGGATTTATTCTTAATCAATTCGGTTTCTCTCTCGAGATAACCGAATTCCTAAACCTAATAACCTAAAGTTGGAATCTCTTCCTAACGATTGATTCTTAAATTAGCATTAAGCTTTAATCCGCCTCTATTAAGCTTTGTTAATTCTTAATCCAGCTAGTTAATTATCCTTATCTCTAAGCGATTATTAACCAGTTCTTGCTATTCAGAATTTCAATTGCCAAACGGATTTCTCAATCTCATAAAGCAATCTAAACATCACAATTCACAACGTCTCATGAATAATGCATTATTTTATTAATACTGAAAACAAGAAGAATACAAAACCAATTCGAACAATCCAATAATATAATATCAAGCCAACATAGTAAAGAAATCCCAATGGATTAAATCAATCTAGCTAATCATGTTCATTCTCAAAATATACAAGAATTCAATTACAACAATAAGCAAAGGTAGAGAAAATCCGATTACACCCTTGGATGAGAGTAAACAGCCCCAAATCCTTTTGCTCTAATTGAATCGATTCTTGTTCCTCTTGCTCGATTTGAAAATCAATCAACGAACCTAGCCTAATCTTCGATCCTTCAAGGAAATTCGATTGAAACCTTGATCCAAGTCTCCTTTTCCCTTGGTCTCAGCTTAGAAAACCCTTAGGGAGAGAAAAATTAGGGTTTTGGGACGTTCTAACCCTAGCCTCCTCTCTTTTGCTCTTCTTTTCGTTCTTTTAATTAAAACCCTCTGTCGCCGCCAACACGGCCGTGTTCCTGGCCGTGTTAGGGACACGGATGGTGTTCCTAGCCGTGTAACTCTCTGTGGCCGTGCTCCATAAGATCTACTTCTTCTTTGATGTCCAACACGGCCGTGTTGGTTCCCGTGTTGGTAACACTACCGGTTTCAGGACTGCCGAGAACACGGCCAGTGTTGAGACCAACACGGCCATGTTTAGCTTCCTCATGCTCGTACTTAGCTCGTTTCGGCAGCTTTGACGTCCAATTATGCTCAAATTCTTTCCTTTTTCATCCTTTAACCTCTTTTGGACCTAATGCACACAAACATATGTATAAGGTGAGTGTTGAGACCAATTCACATCCAAATGTCCATATAATCAATCTTAAAAACCCCATTTAGATGTGTGTATTTTACGCACATCAAATAACCCCACACTTAGCTCATTGCTTGTCCTCAAGCAATCAAAAGTAAAATAAGGAAAATAAACCATTAAGGAACAATACTTAAACTGACAGACAAGCTAGAGAGCTCCTGCACATATCCTTAACAAGCGTAAGTCAAACAAAAAGAAAAGAAGCAATCAATTCAAGTATCACAACCAAGATGCCAATAATTCACTCAATACTGTCTCAACAAAATTATTCAGAACCAACTCCTCACCAGATTCACTCTAAATCACTCAAAGTGTTTAAAAGGGTAGTGTTTAATTGCTCAATGCATCAACTACTGCCTTACTTACTATATGCTTGCTCTTAAATCCTACTCCTACCACTTATGGAGAGTCAACAACCATGTCAAGAGGTCTTTATAAGGGTTGTAATGGGGATTAGGTAGGGGTAGGTAAATTTGGTCGAGTTGAACCTATGGTGTTCGCGAATGAATTACATGACCGCATACAAGCCACAAAAATTATAAGGGATAAACAATGAACAGTAGTCCAAAGTGGAAAATAGGAATCAAGACCAAATGTTTGGCTCACTTACTTTCTTTCTTTTCATCACCTTTCCCTCTTATTCTTCTATTTCTATATTTTTTTTTCTTTTTTTTTTATAAAGGAAGAACATTCACATAATAGAGTGAATTTCTTTTTGGATTGAAGTAAGCTGCTACAAGATTCCAAAGTTATTCCCAAAACATAAATTCCCAATAAAAACAACTCATGTGCAAAATCATAACCCAAAGCAGAATAAAACTAAGTGGCAATGAAATATGATAGAAAATGGTGAAAGAGGGGGTTATCTACAGAATCAATAAACGAATGAAGGCTATTTGGCTAGAATGAAAAACCTAAGTGCCTCTATCATACCAAAGTGTTAAACTCTCCTTGTGGCCCTCATAAGCATTACCGAGCAAGTTCTAAAAGTAAAGACAGTACTTGGCACTCTCAAGAAGAAATAAATACAAGCATATAAAGTGTATGCTTACAATTTAGGCTCAATTTCTCACAAGTGTGCTTTTGAGTAGGTTCCAAACAAAAATCATCAAAACAGAATTAAATAAACCAAAGCAACTTAGTGCAAAACTCAAACTAATTATCTTACATTCTTCCCAAGACTCAACACTACTCGGTTTTACCCGATCGGGATGGACATAAACAGGATTTCAAAAGCAAGTCAACAGTAAGAGCATCGAAACAAAGTGAAAAATTTTCAAAATTTTACAAAAAATTGCAAAAAGAATAAACAAATAACTAAGATGGGATAAATATCACCCACCCCACACTTGAAGGACACACTGTCCTTAGTGTACAAAATATATGAAATGAAAAAGGAAAAAGAAACTAATACTGCCCTGATTATGGCTCCGGAGTGAAAAGAGGTGCATCAGCAGTATATCGTATGCCATCGGTCCGGTGGAGGAGTGGTCGCAAATAATAAAATAAGGAATTAAAACCGAAACTGAAATAAAAATTAAATAAAATATGAAAACTAAAACTAATAAAATGTTTCAAAATGAAAGGGTAAAAAAAATAAAATTAAAAAAATTAAAAATGAAAAAGAAATAAAATAAAATTTGGGGTGCCTCCCAAAAGCGCTTCTTTTTGATGTGATGAGTCTTCTTAGCTGGACTCATGGTGAAAAGCAAATGGGCGTGATCGACGACCATCCATCCTTCTTCCAAGCAATTGGCTTCAAGTATCCGCTTAGAGGGATAATCGTCAATGTCCCCTTCTCGACTATCAAGCAAGCTGCCAGTATGATGGGCAAGATTCGCTCCTCGTATAATTGCACGTAGTCATGATGTTTGTAGGGCTCTTCCAATTTGAAAGTCAAGTTTCACCAATTGGAAGGATTAACGGTTGGGCAATTTCTTCAGGAACGTCAATGGTTTCCTCTAGTCCTTGGCTTGGTTCACTTGCTAGGAGAAACTCGAGCTCCTCCAAGACTTCTTCATTGGACAACTCGTGCTCATCTTCCATCATCGAAGGGACTTATGGAAAATCTACCAACAATTCCTCTAACTGCAACTCAAAGATCATCAATCGTACATTCCCGCTGATAGTCTTTCAAAGGGATCATGTTTGCCTCTTCCTTTCCGGTTCTATCTCCATGTTCAAAGAGTCGTCCGCACATAAGCATCATCATTAAACATAATAGATAAACCAGAAAATTCTCACCCCGAACGCAAAGTGATGGCGCTCAAATGTTCCTCGGATTCAGCAGCGTTTGATGGAGTTCTCAATTGCTCTTCCGCTAGTAACTTGAAGATTAAGCCTACTTGATGCTCTATGTTGTTAATCGAGGCTTGTTGATCTTCAAGTATCCTCTCTGTTTGTTGGAATCTTTCCTCAAGACTTGTTATGAACCTCATCATCAGCTCCTCTGACACTAACTCTTCATCTTGAGATGAAGGTGCAACATTAGGCTGCTGATGTAGTTGCTGAATTCCTAGTGGTTCTTGGCCATCTAAGCTCCATCCAAAGGGTGAATGAGTGCTCCACTCTTGATTGTAGGTGCTTCCATACGAGTTATTTGGCCAACTTCCCGTATAATTCAATTCGCTCACGCTATAAGAACAATGAGCAACATCACTATACAATGGACAATCATTACACACATGTAAACCACAACAAAATTCACAAAAGACTTGAGATGAAAGGATAGGAGAAGAGAGTTGATCGGTAGCCCTGCAAAACGATTCCACTCGAGCATCTAAAGATGCACGGGCATCCCAATTTTTAGCACTCTCTTGGTTCCTATTCTCATTTTCCAATGCGTCATACAAAGATTTTGAGTTTAGCATTGAACCTCCTTATCATTCACTATCTGAATCTTAAACTTAAGCTAAATAAATATGTACAAATAAAATAAAATAAATAAACAAATAAAAATAAAAATCATAAAATAATAAGAAAGAAAAAAAATGCTAAATTAACAAATAGCAAATTTCACTCTAGTTTTCAAACAATTCCCCGGCAACGGTGCCAAAAACTTGATGGGTGCTACTCGTGTTAGCTACAATCTAAGGCAGTGTACCTATCGATGCGCCTAGCACTAATGGCGAGTATCAAGGTCGTATTCCTCGGAAAGCGAAAGCCCGAGTTACTCCTTTGTTCTTTGTTATATTAACCTAAAATGGATGATGAATAAATTCTAAACTAACTATTAACTACAAGCTAAGTCCTAAGGGAGATGCAAGAGTGATTGATAAACGAAATAATTAAGACAAGAAGAAAAACCCAAAGGGAATCTAAACTAGTTGGCATCCGAACAAAAGATAAAGGATCGGTGAGTCTAATTATGCTACCCGTGGATTTATTCTTAATCAATTCGGTTTCTCTCTCGAGATAACCGAATTCCTAAACCTAATAACCTAAAGTTGGAATCTCTTCCTAACGATTGATTCTTAAATTAGCATTAAGCTTTAATCCGCCTCTATTAAGCTTTGTTAATTCTTAATCCGGCTAGTTAATTATCCTTATCTCTAAGCGATTATTAACCAGTTCTTGCTATTCAGAATTTCAATTGCCAAACGGATTTCTCAATCTCATAAAGCAATCTAAACATCACAATTCACAACGTCTCATGAATAATGCATTATTTTATTAATACTGAAAACAAGAAGAATACAAAACCAATTCGAACAATCCAACAATATAATATCAAGCCAACATAGTAAAGAAATCTCAATGGATTAAATCAATCTAGCTAATCATGTTCATTCTCAAAATATACAAGAATTCAATTACAACAATAAGCAAAGGTAGAGAAAACCCGATTACACCCTTGGATGAGAGTAAACAGCCCCAAATCCTTTTGCTCCAATTGAATCGATTCTTGTTCCTCTTGCTCGATTTGAAAATCAATCAACGAACCTAGCCTAATCTTCGATCCTTCAAGGAAATTCGATTGAAACCTTGATCCAAGTCTCCTTTTCCCTTGGTCTCAGCTCAGAAAACCCTTAGGGAGAGAAAAATTAGGGTTTTGGGACGTTCTAACCCTAGCCTCCTCTCTTTTGCTCTTCTTTTCGTTCTTTTAATTAAAACCCTCTGTCGCCGCCAACACGGCCGTGTTCCTGGCCGTGTTAGGGACACGGATGGTGTTCCTAGCCGTGTAACTCTCTGTGGCCGTGCTCCATAAGATCTACTTCTTCTTTGATGTCCAACACGGCCGTGTTGGTTCCCGTGTTGGTAACACGGCCTGTGTTTCAGGACTTGAGAACACGGCCAGTGTTGAGACCAACACGGCCATGTTTAGCTTCCTCATGCTCGTACTTAGCTCGTTTCGGCAGCTTTGACGTCCAATTATGCCCCAATTCTTTCCTTTTTCATCCTTTGACCTCTTTTGGACCTAATGCACACAAACATATGTATAAGGTGAGTGTTGAGACCAATTCACATCCAAATGTCCATAAAATCAATCTTAAAAACCCCATTTAGATGTGTGTATTTTACGCACATCAATGATTAATGTGAAGTATATGATAAAATAGTATTTAGTCTAGCTTATACTTAGTAATCCTCTTATTTTCCTTAAGTCCAAATCTAACAAATGAGATGGTGATGTGCCTTTTCCCTAAATCACTCAAGCTAATGATATAACCTAGGTTTCTTTACCAATATAGATTAAAGTAAAGATGATATTCTAATACTTTTAACCTAAAAATTTTCATAACAAATATTACTACTAAATTGATATGATGGTCAACCAATAATAATAGATGAGACTAATACATATATGAAGGTAAATAAATCATTCATTAAACTCATAATATATAAGGTTCATACATAAGTAAAAAGCCAAATTAAACACTTATGGAACTTAGCCTGACATACTTAATCCAATGATCATTGTAATTAAATAGAAAGACATAAAATATATAAAATAGAAAATTAAAAACTCCCTCAAAATCCAAAGGCCCTTCAAGAAATAAAGAAGATTGATCCTCTCTCTCCACGTCTTTAAAAAGCTTCTTTGATTCTTAAAAGAATAATGCAACAACAATAACTAGATATAAAAGATGATGAACTATAGAAATTTCTGCAGAGAGAATAATATAAGCCTTTCTCGCAGAGAGAATAGTTGTGAAAAGAACCTCCTTTGTTTTAATTAACCTCTACTTCTTATAGAGATCCCCTTTTTAGAGTTATTCTCTCAGTACATAACTACTATAGTTATCTCTTACTGTCTTAAACAAAATAAACAACTTAAAAGATAATTATCCTAATTAATTACATCATAATTACTTAATTCCCTCTTCTTGGGCCTTAATGAATTCGGCTAGGCCCATGCTACTGATAGCCCACGTGTCTTATTTTTAAGTCTTTTACAGCCCCAATCCATTTAAAGCCCATTAATGCATTTTTAGCTCAAATTCTCCTCTTTGACAATTATTTCCTGAATTTAGACAAGAAAACTAAAATGAGGTAAAAACACATATTTTCATCATATTATATATAGAAATATACCATTAAAATTCTAAAATACTCTTAAATATCTATATATAATTTGGACCGATCAAATACCGTAATACTTAAACTTTTACTTGTCCTCAAGTAAATATCAACTTAAGAATTAATCGTTGCAAAAAAAGCAATAAAGCAATTCATACTCAACTCAAAAGTACTATTCAAAAGAATCTCAGTGATGCAGAAATTATGCGAACCAAAGAAAACTTGAATCATAAGAATTTCTTAAAAGATGTAACTTAATTATAGTTAGTCAAAAGATTTAAGTATTCATCATCTATACATGTTCACAATAAATAGCCTAACTCATTATCAATGAATACAATTATAATGCATAATCCAAATTATAATAACCTTATTCAAGAGGTAAAACCTTTATGTTCAAATAAGAGATCAATAGGCATTTATATTTCTCACTTGCTTTGCAAGCTCTTTTTTTGAATTTTCTTTTCTTTCCACCCCTTAGATTTTACTTGATACTTGGGGTTTCTTTCTTTCTTGAGATGTTATGCCCTTTTATGCAAATACAAACATGGGTAATGAATGAACCTGATTACTCAACAAAACAAAAATCAAGTATGCAAAAACAAAACAAAAATCAAGATGCTTTACATACTCATAATTTCAATTGCCTTTTTACGCAAAAATCAATATTGGTCATGTAGATCTCCGGTTACTCAGCAATTAAACTTAGTGGAGTAGAATTATTAACTTAGAGGTTTTAACTTACTCATATCATTTTCTATAAACATAGGTAAACCATAATAATAACAAGGAAATAATAACCTAAATCATACACTTCTAATCATATCCATGTCAAATGTTGCTAACTACTTATCATGTTCTTTTGCAAAAGATGAACACTTGATCATTTAAGTGCAATCAACTCATGAGTTCATATTCATATATGTGCTTAAAAATCAATTCAAGAACTCAAAGATTTATCATAACAACATTCTTTCATTGATTTTTAAGTAAAGAATAATAACAAACAGCTGAGTATAGAATATTTTAAAATTTTTTACAAAACTAATAAAAAGTTACTAAATACATGGCATATATAACAGAATTACTCTAATTCTCTTCCCTGTACTTATTTTAGAGATTGCCCTTAATATCTTAAACATAAAAGAAACACATAAAGGAGAAAAACATAAAATACTTCATTTGAAAATTGGAGTGCCATTTAAGTCGCCATTGGTTATAAGTAATCATATTCCATATAAACCCTAAATAAGCTTAGAGAATCATCATTGATAAGAACTCATTAGCTAAAATAAAATATTATAAATAAAATAAAATCAGAAAGTTATTATTACAAAAAAATGCATAACAGAAATCCTAAGTAGCTATAAAGCATGGAAATCCTAATATAGCTAAAAAATATAAAAATAAATGTCCTACGGTAACTAAATAGCTAAGTCCTAAAAAAAACTATTACATAAATAGAATCAATGATGAGGCGGGGATGGAGCATCAAAGTCGACTGGTTCGAAGTAACAATGGAGCTTGTATGCTTATCGATGTTGGCTCTTTTCCACACTAGCCAAACGAGAATCAAATGCATCAAGCCGTTGGTTAATGTTGGTGTTCATAGCTTGTAGTTGAGTTAAAACTTATTGTCAATCTTGACTACCCCATTCTTGCCCTCTACTATCCTCATTATCTGATTCCTTCTTTCTATCATGTCTTGGTGGCTCATCTCTAGCCACACTACTACTACCTCCACTTGATCCGTGCTTAAAAGTAAAAGGATCACAATGATAATTTACTAAATTAGCTTTAATCAATGCGTTAGTATCTAAATTGCCTGTGGAGGATAATGCCTCATATGGAGAAGACTCTGGATTAAAACTACAAAGATAGATAGCCAAACCTATAACAATATGTCCTAATCTAATATAATTCTTAGGTCTAGCCAGTACCTTTTGATGTAAAGCTTTAAAAACAAAATCCTTCCATCCTAGTCTATCCAAAAGGATCATCATTCTCTCAGAAATATTCAACTTAGCTAGAGAAGGAGTATCTAAAAATTTACACGAAACTTGCTCTCTTGAAGCAAGGCTAAGAAATCGATTGCTCTTTTCATGAGAGTAGAGATCAAAAGGAGCTCCATAAGTTGTCTTTAAGCTTGGTTCTTCTTCATGAGAGTTTGAGACTATTTCTTTTCCCTTCTCCTTTCTTGTTCTCTTCTTTGGGGCTATTATTAACCTATGGAATAGGTAGAATAGAGATTAGACGGTAAAGATTATGAAGTCTTGAAAGAAAAGTTAAGATTTTTTGTAAGGAGAAAGAAAAACGAGGAGAGAGAAAATATGAGGTGATGTTAGAGAGAGAAAAGAATATATTTATATGTGAGAGTTAGGATTTTGGGAGGATTGGATTTGAATCGTAATTAGGAATCTTTTTGTTGTTTTTAGTAGAGATGAACAACTTTTGAGTCCTAATACATTTCAAATTAAAGTTGTTGTTTTTTCAGAAATGTGTCGCCCGCACCTGGTGGATGCATCGTGAGGTCGCGGCGTGCGCCTAAGTGCCGCTGCTGTGCACCTCGAGGAGTCATTCGCAGCTCGCGGTGCAGAACGCAGGTGCTGGTGGTGCCGTGGTTGCATCACTTGCTGGGAGTCCCGTGACCTGCGACTGACTCTACTACTGGCTGCTGTTGCTTGACTGCTTCAGGCCTGTGTCGTCCCTGTTGTGGCTCTGCTAGGTGGCCGAGTGAAATTTCGGTGCCGTAACGTGGCTTGCTCGAAAATAACATTTTTTTACAGGAGTTTAATTGTTCCTAAAGATATTATAAGAGTTATTGAGTTGTTAAAATATATAATTAAGCAGTACGTAAATGTAAATATACTAAACTAAGTAAAAATAAAAGGCTTAAGAAGATTTTGACCAAAATTCTTGAATTTTATTAATAAGTGATCAAAAAATAAAGTTGCAACTAAAAATTTAAAAACTAAACTACCAATGGGACTTGACTAAAATTGAGACTAAATTCCTAACTAAAGACAAGCATCACAAGGGATGTTCAGATCCTAATTAATTATATTTCTTTGGGTGTCCTCAACCTCTTTTGAGTGTTTTTGCTTCGAGTATGCCATAGTCATACTTCCTTGGATGTTCTCTCATTTCTTTTGAGTGAATTATGATGTCACACTTACTTTCACATTCACCCTCACCATCCCCTTGTGAATCGTCAGCTCCTGAAAAGATTTCATTAATTAAGTACTTCTTTTGATACTTTCTTTTATAATTTTCAATTTCCAGTATTTTCTCAAGAGTGAATGGCTTCTCCATTAGCCTTGGATAAGCTCTATGATAGGCATAAAAGGCAGTGATTTCTTCAGGCCTAATATCATACTCTGTCCTAAGCCTTTTCCTTCGACGCCAATTTTTGAACATTTCGGGTGAAAGTGATGGTGTAGGTGTAGGTGTGGGTCTTCTAGCTCTTGAACTAGATGGAATTGATGGTGAATGGAATGGTATAGGTACCCTCCTTCTATTTTTTTTTTATTATCTTGAGGCAAGTCTTGAGCTTAGTGACTTGGATATAGGTGTAGGAAGATTTGACTTAGACCTAGGTGAAGGTGGTGGAGAATCTACCTCCTCTTTAATGATGCCTTGCCTAGCATTCATGACTATTAAGAGCTATGAGAAGAAAAAGACTTATTTTGAGTATCTCTTAATGAAGGCAAGAAGGGCCTATGTATAGTATTTTCTTGTAATCCAATTCCGTATAGGATTTGGTTATGTTAAGTCATTAGGAAATAAAATCCTTGTTTACTCCTTAACTACTTATCTTAATCCTACAATGAAGCAGAAATCCTAGTTTTTCATACTTCTCTACATTCATATGCTTTTTTATTAAAACTAAATGACCTTTATATAATGCACATAATCTTATAAATACTTGAAGCATAATATTGACTAGTAAATTAAGTATTACTATATAAAGTTCCTCTATTGTTCTTGATGATCATGTATGTGCTCGGATATTTGAATACCTTTAAGTTCCTAAAAACAAAGCGAGAAAATGCTTTAAATTAACAACTAAAATAATAAAAATAGAAAATATGTAATATATAAGTGCTGAATTTATTGTCTATAGCTAGAAATTGACAAAGGTTGTTTCAAATTGGTGGTGCTTCCATATACTCCACTTCATGTACATAGGTCATTCCTTCATAATATGGCTTTAAGCGATGGCCATTAACTTTGAATCGTTCTTGAGTCTTAATGTTACTTAATTCTACCGCACCATGGTTGAAAACCGTTATTACTTCGAAGAGGCCGTTCTATCTTGATCTAAGTTTTCCTGACAAAAGTTTAAAACTTGAGTTAAATAATAATACTTTCATTTAGGGGAAAAAGATTTACAAAGTAATTCTTATCATATTGCTTCTTGGTCCTTTTTTTGTATAGTTTGGCATTCTCATATGCTTCACTACACATTTCTTTTAGCTCTTTTAGG
Organism: Ricinus communis; assembly: GCF_019578655.1. Classification (NCBI taxonomy): domain Eukaryota; kingdom Viridiplantae; phylum Streptophyta; class Magnoliopsida; order Malpighiales; family Euphorbiaceae; genus Ricinus; species Ricinus communis. The sequence continues at coordinate 20,343,423 of NC_063264.1, forward strand.
TGTAATAGGTGCTCTTCACCTGCTTTGGTTAAGTCCATATTAAGCCCATTAATAGCCCAGTATGCTTTATATTCCAATTCGACCAGTAAATGGCAAGCCTTGCCATATACTAATCTATAAGGACTCATTCTAATCGGTATTTTATAAGCTGTGTAATATGCTCAAAGGGCATTATTCAAGTGTATAGCCCAATCTTTCCTAGATGGGCGTACTGATTTCTCAAGTATTGACTTAATTTGTCTATTGCTAACTTCCACTTGCTCTGATGTTTGTGGGCGATAAGGGGTTGCAACTCTATGAATCATTCCATATTTCTTTAGTAAGGCGCTAAATGCCTTGTTGCAAAAATGTATTCCCCCATCACCAATGATTGCTCGAGGCATTCTAAACCTACTAAAAATATTATCCATTATGAATCTGCATACTATCTTAGCACCATTAGTTCGAGTAGCTATTCCTTCTACCCATTTAGAAAAATAATCAATAACAACAAGTATATATTCATCACAATGAGAAGGTGGAAATGGCCCCATAAAATTGATGCCCCACACATCAAACAGTTCAACCATAAGATTAAAAGTTTGAGGTATTTCAGTTTGTTTGCTAATATTTCCACTTCTTTGGCACCTATCATATTTAGCACAATAAACATGAACATCTTTAAATAATGAAGGCCAGAAGAAACCTGATTGTAGAACCTTGTAGGCTGTTTTCTTACCACTAAAATGACCTCCACAATGCATTTCATGGCAAAAGGCCAAAATGCTTTGTTGCTCATCTTCAGGAACACATCTTCTAATCATTTGATCATAATAATGTTTAAACAAATATGGGTCATCCCAATAATAATGTCTACATACAGATAGAAATCGTTTCTTTTCTTGCCATGTTAAGTTAGTTCTCATAATACCACATGCTAAATAGTTTACAATGTCAGTATACCATGGCTCATGATTTACCACAAATAATTATTCATCAGGGAAAGTCTCATTTATTATTTTTTTAGAACCAAGGTTATCAAGATAAAAAATCAACCTCAAAAGGTGATTCGCTACTACATTTTCACTTTCTTTTTTATCTTTTATCTCGATATCAAATTCTTGCAATAAGAGCACCCACCTAATAAGTCGTGGTTTAGCATTAGGCTTAGTTAAAAAATATCTCAAAGCTGCATGATCTGAATGAAAAATGACTTTAGATCCTACCAAGTAAGATCTGAATTTGTCTAGTGAAAATACAACAACTAGAAATTCTTTTCAGTTGTCAAATAGTTTATTTGGGCATCATCAAGAGTTTTGCTAGCATAATATATTACGTGTAAAGCTTTATCAACTCTTTGGCCTAAGACCGCTCCTATCGTATAATCAGATGCATCACACATTATTTCAAAGGGAAGAGATCAATCAGGTGCCATAATAATAGGTGCACTAGTCAATCTTCCTTTCAAGATGTTAAAAGTAGAAAGGCATGCATCATTAAAAATAAAGTTAACATCTTTAGCCAGCAATTCAGTTAAAGGATGAGTAATTTTAGAAATTTTTTTTATAAAACGCCTATAAAATCCTACATGGCCAAGAAAACTTATAATACCCTTTATTAAAGTAGGAGAGGGCAATTTGGCAATTAAATCAACTTTTGCCTTGTTGACTTCAATGCCTTTACTAGAGACAACATGTCCTAGCACAATATCTTGTTTAACCATGAAATGACTCTTTTTCCAGCTCAATGTTAAGTTACACTCAATGCATCTCTCGAGAATAGGAGTCAGATTACTTAGATATGTATCAAATGAGGAACCAAAAACTGAAAAATCATCCATAAATACCTCGATGCATTCTTCTAACATGTCAGAGAAAATAGAAAGCATACATATTTGAAATGTTCCTGGAGCGTTGCAAAGCGCAAAAGGCATCCTCCTAAATGCAAAAGTTCCAAATGGACATGTAAAAGTTATCTTTTCTTGATCTTCAAGTACAATGGGTACCTGATAATATCCTGAAAGTCCATCAAGAAAATAATAAAATTCATGTCCTGCTAAACGCTTTAATATTTGATCAATAAATGAAAGAGGAAAATGATTCTTCTTTGTTGCAGCGTTTAACTTTCTACAATCAATACAAATTCTCCACCCTGTTATCATTCTTGTGGAAACTAATTCCCTTTTTTCATTCTTAACAACTATTGTGCTTGAATTTTTAGGTACTACATGAACAGGGCTTACCCAATTACTATCATCTGTAGGGTATATAATACCCTCATCCAATAACTTTTGAACTTCCTTTTTTACAACTTCTTTTATGTTAAGATTAAGTCGTCGTTGTGTATCTCTAACCGCTATAGAATTTTCTTCTAAAATAATATTATGCATATACATTGTTGGACTAATCCCTTTAATGTCAGAAATTCCCCACCCAGTAGCTTTTTTAAGCCTTCTCAATTCTATAATAGTTGCCTCTTCTTTTAAAGGAGAAAGATTAGAGGCTATAATCACTGGGTACATATTCTTTTCTCCCAAGAAGACATATTTGAGTGTGTTAGGCAACTTCTTAAGCTCAACTTTAGGTGGTTCATTAATAATTTCTGATTTAATTCCAATGGATGAATCTAAAGGTTCAAAAGTACTTTCATCAAGTAATATTGGAATAGCTTCATCTAACTTATCATGTAAGTCTAAGACTTCTTCATCTAAATTTTCTTCGAGCTTTTCCAATGTTAATGCAACTTCTAACTTATCATCCTTATCCTGTAAATATGTTTCATAAACAAAATAATCCATGCAATCAACATATGAACATTCATCAATTGAAGTACTAAAAGATATAGTTAGAGAATCAAACACTTTAAATTCTACAACTTCTCCCAAGATTGTCATGGTCAACTTCCCATTATGCATGTCAATAACTGTCTTGGTAGTTGCCATGAAAGGTTTACCAAGGAGTACAGTTTGCTCCTTATCCTTTGTTGATGTATTTTTCATGTCAAGAACCACAAAGTCAGCAAGGATTATCAGTTTTTCTACCTGATTAAGCAAATCTCCTACTATGCCTCTTGGATATTTAATCGACCTATCAGCCAGTTACAGAGACATGGTAGTTGGCTTCAATTCTCCTAAGCCAAGTTATGCATATGTTGAATATGGCATCAAATTGACGCTTGCTCCCAAATCCAACATGGCTTTAGCAACCTTTTTATCTCCCATTGTGATATCGACGGTAAAGTTCCCAAGGTCTTTCATCTTAGGAGATAATTATTGTTGGAGAACTGCATTTGCTATTTCAGATACTATAACTTTTTCATTTTTTCCATATCTCCTCTTGTTGGAATTAAGTTCCCTAAAGAATTTAGCATAAGCTGGCATATTCCTAATCACATCCAACAAAGGCAAATTAATGTTAACTTTAGAAAGCATATCAAAAATTTTAAAAAATTTCTTATCATATTTGCTTTCTTTCAATCTGTTCAAGAACGGAATAGGAGGCTTATAAGGCTCATCTGCCTTATGAAACTCAGGTCCTGAAAATGCCTCATTGTCTTTCTCTTTCTGCCCAAGATTAGACTCTACTCTTCCTTCTTTTTGTAAACCTCCTTCAGTTATTTCTATATCAACTAGTCCATCTTTTTTGAATATACCTGCGTAAGAAGAATCTTTCTTAATTAAATTTACAATATTATTATCAAATAACTCACAATCGTTAAGAAAAGTGATTGCTTTAGCTTGCTCAGATTGACTTAGCATTTCTTTTTCTTATTTTCTTGTGCAGTTTCAACAATTTACCCAATTTGAATTTTCAATCGCTTTATTAAAGCTTTTATGGAATCAGTTTTCTTCTTATTCCTCTCTATTCTATCATGGATAGCCGTCATAGAAGATTGGAGTATTTTCTCCAAACTTGGGGGTTCTGATTCCTTGGATATTGAGGCTCTTGATTCTGATACTGGGGCTAGTTTTAGTTCCTTAGTATTTATGGTGAATTATAATCATTATTTCTCCAAAAAAAATTTGGATGATTCCTCTATCCTTGATTATAAGTGTTGAAGTATAGATTATTCCTAGGTTGCCTAGGCTGATAAGATTCCATCAAGTTAATCTATTCATACTCATCTCCTCCATAAGTCTCATAAGACGAGCAAACGTTAGTATCATGACTATAAACACCACATACACCACATATCTCATTGCTTTGTACATTCTTAGTTGAAGCAAGTATCCTAACTTGTTTAGTTAATTCAGCTATTTGCATAGCCATCTCATTATTAGACATAATTTCATTCACTCCTACTCTTTCTGTTCTCACACTCTTTTATTGTGAATTGGCTCCTAATATCTTAAAGATATCATAAACCTCATCAGTAGTTTTTTTCTAACATAACACCTCCAACTGCATTATGAACCATATATTGATATTGTTGTGTTAGACCATTATAGAATGATTGGTTGGTCATAGAAAGTGGGTATCCATGGTGTGGGCATAGTAGTAAAAGTGATTTGAAGCGATCTTATGCTTCATGAAAGAGTTCAATATCCTTTTGATAAAATTGGAAATTTCAGTCTTTTGATGTGAGTAAAATTTACTCATAAATTTTTGATAGACTTCATCCCAAGTTCTTAAAGAATTAGGAGGCAAGGTCATTAACCAAGCCTTTGCTTTATCTTTTAATGAGTAAGGAAAACATCTCATCCTTAATTAGTCTTCATTGAGTCCACATAATGGGAATGTATGAACTATAACATAGAACTCTCTAGTGAATGTTAATGCATCCTCACTAGGCATTCCATAGAATGTCGGAAGTATATTAAAATGGATGTTCTTTAGTTCATAATTTCTAGATGCATCACTTAAAACTGTGCATGAAAGTAGTGTTACCAATTATAGGACGAGCATAGTCCTTTATAGCCATTTGTGTTTTAGCTGCAACTTCTCTTTAGTCATTAGCCATTATCTCAACTTCTCCTTCAAACTCTTGTTCTAGTTTTTCTTTAAATTCTTCTTCTCTTGGAGTTACAAACTCACTCTCTACCTCTTTGTCTCCTTCTACCTTTTTAACAGCTAGTCTCAAGTTGTAAGGATTTTGAGTTGATGAATCACATGATCTTGTTTTCCTGCTAGGCATACAAAATTAAAGAAAAAATTTCAAATTAAAAAACTTAAAAACAGAATTTAAAGATAAAATAGAAATAAATACATGCAATACACAAAAATACAAGAAACAAAACTCGACAATTAATCAATATACTATTGACACAATTTTTCGGCAACGGCACCAAAAACTTAATGTATCTAAATTAGTACTTGCAAGTATACAAACCGAATGATAGTACATGCAAGTCCACCACGAGGTCGATCTCATAAGAAATTGTAGAGCATATATTATAAAGACAAACTATCACATAAAATACTAAAAGTAAATCTAAACACTCTAAGCCAATATTTTAAGAATGATCTTAAGGTTTATAAAAGAAATAAAATAACTATAAAATAAATATGCAACTAGAATGATTAATGTCAACTATATGATAAAATAGCATTTAGCTAGCTTATACTTAGTAATCCCCTTATTACTACTAAATTGATATGATGGTCAACTAATAATAATAGATGAAATGAATACATATATTCATTAAACTCATAATATATAAGTTTCAGACATAAGTAAAAAGTCAAAATAAATACTTATGGAACTTAGCCTCACATACTTAATCCAATGATCATTGTAATTAAATAGAAACACATAAGATACATAAAACAGAAAATTAAAACTCCCTCAAAATCCAAAGGCCCTTCAAGGAATGAAGAAGATTAATCATCTCTCCACGTCTTTAAAAAGTTTTTTTGATTCTTGAAAGAATAATGCAACAAAACTAACTAGATGTAGAAGATGATAAATTATAGAAATTTCTGGAGAGAGAATAGTAGTGAAAAGAACCTCTTTTGTTTTAATTAACCTCTACTTCTTATAGAGATCTCCTTTTTAGAGTTCTTCTTTCAGCACATAACTACTATAGTTATTTCTTACTGTCCTAAATAAAATAAACAACTTAAAAGATAATTATCCATGAATTATATCATAACTACTTAATTCTCCATTCTTGAGCCTTAACCAATTCGGCTAGGCCCGCGCTATTGATAGCCCACGTGTCTTATTTCCAAGCCTTTTATAGCCGCAGTCCATTTAACGTCCATTAATGCATTCTTAGCCCAAATTCTCCTCTTTGGCTATTATTTCCTCAATTTATATAGGAAAACTAAAATGAGATAAAAATACATATTTTCACCATATTATATATAGAAATATACCGTTAAAGCTCTAAAATACCCTTAAATATCTATATATAATTTGGACCGATAAAAAATATAAGAAAAACCTTTCCAATGGGATTACATAGGCTATTAATTTTCAATTATTCTTATAGGATAAATAAAGATCAGAATCAAAGTGCTATAATTTAAGAATTAAGAAAATAATATTAAGATATATATACTTTTCTAGATTAGTGCCCACCCATAAAGCGAGTTATTTTAAGAATAATGAAATTATTTTATTGAAAAGAAAAATAAAGGAATAAAATTCAATTTGGCCACTGATTTTGTCACACTGAATTTAATCATTTTCTAAATTTGTAGACTCGATCAAATTTTTATACATTTGGCTTAAATTAATCATATTTTGAGAAAAAAAATGAGACAACGAGAGTCACTATCTCTTAAAAGTAAAAAATAATTAAAACATTTATAATATTATTTTAAAACTATTTTATAAGTTTAGTACAATTAATATAATTAAGCAATAGTAGCTATTATTACCATTATTCTCACTGATATCGATTTTACTACCGCTATTGGTACCACCACCATTATAACTTTCTCTTTCACCATCATCATTAAAAAAAATAGTAAAAACACTGTAGTAATATTATTTTTTATTTTATTTTTTAAATATCAATATATATTTTTTATTTTAAATAATTTAACATAAAAATTAATATTTTTTTTATTTTTCTAGGAAGTGTATAACTTACTCTGTCATTTTTGTAAAAAAAAAAAGACTTAATTTGAGCTAAATATGCAAATATTTGGACTAAAATATTTATAAATTTAGAAAAGGATTAAATTGAACCCAAGCAATAAGTTAAGTGGCTAAATTTTACTTTATTTTAAAAATAAATAATTTTAGAATAATAATAAAATATTATCATTAATTTTAGAAGATACATTGATAGCTAATCAAAGTAGAAAATGTGTGAGATAAAATAGAATAAGAGACAAAGAGTGAATGAGAATAAATAAATGACCATTAAGAAGACACAATTGATTATTTAATTAATAAGATAATTGATTCTCATAAGAATAGAAAAAAATAAAAAATAAAATTATAATTAAAAGTTTGAAAATGAAAAGAAATATAAAAGGCTGTACCTTCAAATAATACTAAATAAATTATTATGGTTTCTATGGTGCCTATCTACAGTCTGTCATTATGCTATAGAGGTGCCTATTATGAATCTCTTACACTTCTTCAACAATGAAGCTAACTCGGGGTCTTATCCATGGAGATTCCTTACCTGGTTCAAAACTCCATATCAATGGACAGGAGATCTCCTTAAACTTATTCATGAGCAACAGTTATTCTCAGACAACAATTCCAGAGCTTCGGAATACCATGCTATTTTCATATTGCACAGGCCTTATCTCCGATTATCAGAAGACACATATGCAACTCAAAATATTTGTCACTATTGGAGAACACTTGATAGCCCTTTACATCTTGCTCCTCCAGCAATCACAGAAGAACTAAAGCGGGCCCTGCAATACAGGAATGAATTAAGGACAGCTAATGTCTCTGCACCATTAGTCTGCACTTTCAATGGACATCAATCAACTGGACAATCCATTGAACATTTCTGTTTCTCTGATCTTTCAACTCCTCTGGATGACCCTACCTTAACCAGGGCACAGCAAGAAGCTCTCATGCAAGACTCCCAGCCAATGGATGATGACTCATATGATGACGTCTTCTGATCACATGCAACTGTCGGCCACTCTCCTGTATAATTGTGTTTCACATGCAACTGTCAGCCACTCTTTTGTATTATTGTGTGTGTCTTTATTATGAATAATTATCCACTCAGTAAGTGGAGTGTATTATGGGTGATAGTGGTAGGCCGCGTGATAGTGGTAGGCCGCTATAGTTGTGGTGTACTTTTGTTTGTTAGCCTTAGTGGGATATCCACTAACTTTTGCTGTATTATTAGAATTAGTGGGATATCCACTAACTTTTGCTGAATTATTAGAATTAGTGGGATATCCACTATCTTTTGTGGGTTTGTACCGACTCTCCATTTTATATAAGGAGAGGTCCTTGGTAATAAAATCTCAAGCAAGTTTCTCTAAGAAAACCTCTCTCTCTTATATACTCTCTTATGGCTTTCTAACTTTCTCCTTTCTCTTCTCTTTATCCAATGGCAATGTTCTAATAGTTGCTACGATCTGTTTCTGGTGTAATCCAAAAGAGCTAACTCAGCAAATTTAAAGATCCAAAAGAGTAGAAAGACCCCCATGGCAAGAGGCCGCTTGTGTCTTAACTTGAGGATCTGTCCATACTTTGAGTTTACAGCATGAGGGTTATGCCATGAACAGCTCTCGGCTACACTTGGTATCAGAGCCTTGGTGATAGAAGAAGAGAAAACCCTAAACACCATGTCAACTGAAATTACCTCTCATACTTCCACCCTTCAATTATCTCCCTCTTGTAAGAAAACCATATCTAACAAGATAGATCATCTTGTTGAAATCTCCCATATTCCTGATAACGTACAGATAGAAGATACTTTAGTACCTATCATCAACCTTTACAACATATTCAAGAAACAAAATTTTATCAGAAAAACCTTTAACCAAATCATCCACAAAAAACCCCTCACCATAAAAGAATATGTTCAATCCTCCTCACTTTCTCAGTGTTCACTTACTGCTACTTCTCAAGAGCAGTATGTTACTTTAGAAATTCCCACCTCTTTCATAGAACAATGGCGGAAACAAGGCTATTCTCATCTCCATCTCGGAGCTGTGAGACTTGTCCTTTCCTATCATGGAAGGATGGGATTGCCTGTTACAGCACGAATGTCGCTTTTGGACACTCGTTATCTCAAGTACGAGCATGCAGTGATTGGGACAATAGTCACAACACTCAACACTGGTAGTGTTGTTTTGACTTTCTTCCCAAACTATAACCTCTCTTTGAGTGATCCTTATCTATCCACTGCCTTAAAAGTACAAGTCCAAATCACGGGAGCTAGTCAAGTTGAAAATGCTCTCTCAGCGACTCTTCACCATCAGATCGTTTATCGATTGCAGGATCATGCACTTAACTTGCAGATCCCAGGCTTCCAAGCCTCATCAGATGCTTTGTACATCATGGCTGATTCTGGTCAAACCCCTACAATAGTTCAAGCCCCTCGACAGCTTGACAAGGAAGATCTACAGAAACTAATTCCTATTGAATGGGTAACAAATTATGAGAAGCTCCAGGCATCTCAATCAAAACCAGTACAAGCCACAGATCCCCTCTTTATTCAAAGAAAGGATGGAATTTAGGACGATCTTTACAAGAACCGAGGAATCTTCCTCAAAGACCGCCAATTTTCAAGCATCAATGAGACAACTCAGATCACGGCCTAGGGAGAAGATCCCTATTCACTCCTTTCAAGCATCCGGCAACCGGATCTATGCCGCACAAGTCGGGGGACACTTTGTCCGGGATGTAGCCCCGAAATGTGCAAGCCGAATGCCTATGTCATGATGATATGGATTGCTTTGAACCTTGTTTTCAAAGATCACGTAAGAATCCAAAGAAGATGTCTCTGGATACTTCTTGTTCGATCCATCCTAAGCCGGGATGATCGGGATCCGGATGGTTCCCAGAGAAAGAATAAAAAACCACTGCCAATGTTCGATGAGGCAATTGAGTTTCTTGCCAAAGAAGGAAAAACAGTCATTGACGTTTCTTATGATGAGTTCAAGGAAATTATGGCACAACTCAACATTGAATATGGCAAACCCCTTCGCGACTTGAACGGAGATTCAATGATCCAAAAGTTTATAGGTCGAAACCCAGATCTGCCTAGTTTTGTACAGGAGATACAAAACGCTAGGCCAGGTATAACAATGCCACGAACTTTTGGACCTACTTCATCTCTGTCACTTATATCAGCGGTACAACCCTTGGTTCAAGAATGTTTCATGTTACAACCAGAGGATTTCCCTCCCTTGGGAAAAATAGAGAACAAAAGATCTGAAATCCTTCCTACACGGATTTCTCCCTCTGGAAACTTAGAGCCGCTGACACCCCCTGAAGAAGTGTAAGAGATTCATAATAGGCACCTCTATAGCATGATGACAGACTGTAGATAGGCACCATAGAAACCATAACTCACTTTCATGCTTTGGATGTTCAGAGGATAAGTGGTAAATCAAACACCAAGGGTAGTCTGGAAAGAAGAAGTTGGGTTGTATTGGGAGTGAGAAGGTTTGTTGAAAAGTTGCCAGATAATGGAACATCATGTTCCGGGAAAAGTCTGTGACTTGTTTGGTTGTAAGGTTGTTGGGAAGATCTGGTGGTGAAGGAGGTTGCAGGTTGGATCTGGAGGATGAGGAAGCCATAAAGATTATGGGAAGATTTATTGTAGAGGTGAGAAGAACTATAGGCTGATTCTGAGGCTTGGAAAGTCTGGATAAGAAATCCGGGATTAGGTTTCTTATCCCTTTTATATGCTCAACCTTAAAGTCATACCGAACCATGATTTTAATCGCAATAGTTGGGGCTCAGGTAAGGTCTTCCGGTTGGATTCAAGAATCTTTGGGAAGGAAGAGTTGTCCATTCGAACCGGAAGTGTCATCCAATCAGGAAGAATTCAAACTTTTTTATCCCGTACTTGACCGCCAAAATTTCCTTGTAGGTCGTGTGATAATGTTTTTCTGAAGAGGAAAATTGACCCGATGCATATCCACACAATTGTTCCTTGTCGTGGAGCTTTTCTAGGAGGATGGCCCCCATGCATAGTCGGGATGCATCTGTTTGGAGAATAAGTTCTCCCACCGACGGGATTGTAAGAGGTGGCGGATTGTGGGCCGGCTCTTTTAATTTTGACAATGTTGTTTGTTCCGGCTCCCCATGGAGGAGGGTTCTTCTTGAGCATCTTTGAGAGGTGGCACGTGTAACTAGACAGGTGTGGAATGACCTCTCGAACATAATTCAGGATTCCAAGGAACTGTTGAATTTGTTTTGCTGATAAATTCTCTTCCGGAAAATTATCAAGTTCCTTTGTCAGGTGGGGACCATATGTGTACTGGCCATTCTTGAAATGCATTCCGAGAAATTCAATTTCTCGTTGGCCAATAAAACTCTTCTTTTCAGATAGCATAATGCCATATTTTTGGATGATGGCAAGGAATCGCTGTAGCGATTGGTGATGGTCCTCTGCTGTTTCTGAGAATAGAAGGATGTCGTCGATGTAGATCAAAGAAGAGTAAAGGATGGGCCCAAAAATCTCAATCATTTTCTTCTGGAATTGAGATGGGGCCGTCTTGAGCCCAAAAGGCATCACAGTCCACTGGTATTGGGCATTAGGGATACAAAATGCAGTTTTGTATCTCTCTGTGGGCTGGATACCGAGTTGCCAAAAGCCCGCTTTTAGGTCAAATTTGGAATAGTACTGGGCCTTTTGGATGTGGACCTCGAGATTTGAGATTCGAGGGAGAGGGAATTTGTTGTCTTGAAGGAAATGGTTTAAGGGTTTGTAGTCTATGACAAGCCTCTTCTTTCCTCGGATTCTTTCAGACCTTTTTTCCACATAAAAGGCTTGACAAGCCCATTGTGAAGTAGTGGGCTCAATTAGACCTTGCTATAACAGTGTCAGGCATTCTGATCGGGCAAGGGCTAGGTCTGTGGGAGACATTCCCATGTGTGTGGCTTTAGTAGGGTTAATGTCTTCATTAAGTTTGAATGGGAGGCTGATATAGAACTGTGGATTTTTCCACAGAGGAAGAGGATGTTGGAAATGTGAATGAGATTCCGTACAGAACTGAAGGAATTTTTCTGTGTATGGAAGGAATGGAGGAATAGTATCCGTCACAGAAAAGAGATTTGAAGTTTCAGTGTATGACCGAAACTGTCTCTTGAACTTTATACCATTTGGAAGGATTTGGAGCTTTTGAGCTTGGTGATAAACATCAAATCCTATCAGGATATCCTTGTTTGGAAGATCTGAACCAATGATGTGCGTCCATACAACGCAATCAGGAAAGAACTGAATTCCGATCTTCTGTCTTGTGATCAGAGTGGTTTTGAAGGTTTGACCGTTGGCTGCCCTGAAGAACTGATCATGGGGCTTCCAATACTCTGATGGGAGAACCATTGGGTTCATCATGCTTCTTTGAGCTCCAAAGGTCAAAGAAAGCTATTACTGGTACAGGCTTGGAGTATTTTGAGGACAGTATCTGTATGGGAATATATGGGACTGGAGGAGGTTTTGTAGTAGATTGAAAAGTTTCAAGAGGTGGAGAAGAAACAAAGAAGGAAGATAATAGGGTTTGAGAGAGAGGATATTGTATTACATCTTCCAGAATATTCTTCTGACTTTCTTCATGCAGACCAATCATCAAGATTGGTATTTCACTATCATCTGAATCTGAAGAAGATTCTTGTGAAGACTCTGTGGAGTCTGAGAACTCCATTTCTAACCCAAATAAGCTTTCTGGGGTAAGATCCTCTTGCTCTGAAAGTAGAGATTCTATTTCCTCTTCAAAAGAGTCTGCAAGAGATAAAGACATGCTGACTTGTTGAATCATCTTTGCTGACTTTTCTGGATTCCTAGGACAATTTTTTGCATAGTGTCCCTTCCTTTTGCAGATGAAACATTTGTCAGACTTGTACCCCTGGTTCCGTTTTTTACGGAAGTATTTGAATTTCTTTGGGTTCTTTTCCTGAACTTCTTGTTGCTTGCTGTATTTCCCGGAAATGATGTCCGGATTTCTTCTTGTGATTTGTATGACGCAGTTGGCGGTTTTGCACTTAATCTTGAGGTGGTTTTTGTTGCAAGCCTTTTGGACTATCAAGTCCCTTTGAGACAACCTTTGAATAACTGCTGATCACATGCTCTTAATGGAAGAGAGTGTGAATTGCCGATTTCTCCAAGTGTAATAGAGGTGACTGGTCTCTTTGTAGCCGCAATCATATTGTTAACCTCAGGTTGTATCTCATCCGGCAGAGAGGTGATGAAGGTATACTTTAGTGTATCATCACCATCATGTCCTCCAATGACATAGTAGAGCTTGGACATAGCCGAATAGTGCTTTTCCAGATCCTTTATCTTGAACGAACAACATTTTCGATCAAAGAACTCTTGTTTCTGCTGTCTTATGACAAGGTCATAACTTCCAAGGAACTGGTTATGGAGGATTGTTACTGCTGCTGATGGAGTCGGCAGAGTGACAAATTGAAGCCTAGTGTATTCAGGCTGTGACTGAAACCAATCTCTTAAGCTTCCGGTAAACCTTGTGACAAATTCGGCAAGGACTTTTTTGAGTGTGGCCCCTTCAAGGGTCATCTGAAGATCAATCCATGCCAAGAATTCAGAAAGCTTATCCTTCCATTTTGATGGTGGCAAGTCATCAAAAGTGAACCAAGGTCCTGCGCTAGTTGGTTTTGACCTTGGGTTTGGAGCTCCAGCGGGGGCAAAGAATGACTGAGCATCATCGTCTTCAGGTTCCACTACTCGACCGGGATCGAGTGTAAGTGTTCATAAGAATCTCAGTGATATCCGCCATCTCTGAGTTGTCTGAAGAGGATTCTGAATCATACGGACTGATGAGAGATTGCTCTGGAAGTTTGTCTTTAGAGGCTAGAGGAGGAGAGGATTTCTTTTGCTGGGTTTCTGAGCTTTTTGGGTAAAGGTGAGAAAATGTGCCAAATGGCTGATAAAGGATTTCTTGTGGTTGTTCTGGTTGTGAAAGAAAAGGGAAAGAAGAAAAGTATGAAGGAGTAATAGCCGATGAGGTTGAAGCTGCCGATATGAATGTTGGAATTGCAGTAGACTGGTCTTTCCGGAGATCATTTTCAATTTGATCTATTTGCTTCTTCAGCCGGGAAATCTCCTTTTGCTTTTGCTTAAAAGAGGGGGTGATCGGCTGAGGTATCCGGAGTTCTTTGTCCAGAGCTTGATATTTTGTTGTCAGAGATGAGTACAGTTGTAGGACTTCTTGTGAAAAAGTATCCAGCTTGTGATCTATGTTTTGAACCAAGTGCAGTGCTTGATCTATGGTTTCTATGGTGCCTATCTACAGTCTGTCATCTATCTTCTTCAAATAAGTGTTTTGGACAATAGAATTAGATGTTTGCCAGTTGAGTACTTCTTCAGGGGGTGTCAGCTGCTCTAAGTTTCCAGAGGGAGAAATCCGTGTAGGAAGGATTTCAGATCTTTTGTTCTCTGTTTTTCCCAAGGGAGGAAAATCCTCTAGTTGTAACATGAAACATTCTTGAACCAAGGGTTGTACTGCTGATATAAGTGTCAGAGATGAAGTAGGTCCAAAAGTTCGTGGCATTGTTATACCTGGCCCAGCGTTTTGTACCTCCTGTACAAAACTGGACGGGTACCGGGTTTCCAGCCTATAAACCTTTGGATCCGATCAATTCCGCTCGCAAGTCGCGGAAGGGGTTTGCCATATTCAATGTTGAGTTGTGCCATAATTTCCTTGAACTCATCATAAGAAACGTCAATGACTGTTTTTCCTTCTTTGGCAAGAAACTCAATTGCCTCATCGAACATTGGCAGTGGTTTTTTATTCTTTCTCTGGGAACCATCTAGATCCCGATCATCTGGCTTAGGATGGATCACTGAACAAGAAGTATCCAGAGACATCTTCTTTGGATTCTTCTGTTGATGCTGAAAACAGGGTTCAGCATAATCCATATCATCATGACATAGGCATTCGCTTGCACATTTGGGCTACATCCCGGACAAAGTGTCCCCGACAGGCAAAGATAGATCCGCTGCCGGATGCTTGAAAGGAGTGAATAAGGATCTTCTCCCTAGGCCGTGATACAGGTTGTATCATTGATGCTTGAAAAATTGACGGTGCTGAGGAAGATTCCTCAGTTCTTGTAAAGATCGTCCTAACAGTCCCATCCTTTTGCTGAATAAAGAGGGGATCTGTGGCTTGTACTGGTTTTGATTGAGATGCCTGGAGCTTCTCATAATTTGTTATCCATTCAATAGGAATTAGTTTCTGTAGATCTTCCTTGTCAAGCTGTCGAGGGGCTTGAACTATTGTAGGGGTTTGACCAGAATCAGCCATGATGTACAAAGCATCTGATGAGGCTTGGAAGCCTGGGATCTGCAAGTTAAGTGCATGATCCTGCAATCGATAAACGATCTGATGGTTCAAAAAAAAATCTTTAAAGAGAATATATCGAAGAGTTTGAAAAGGAGAAGGAAAATACAAATTGTGCCTATAAATGATACTAAATAGACTACTAAATATTAATTATTTTTATACAATAATTAAATATCACAATTAAATTGTTTGAAAGTTGCAACACAATACTTTTTGAAATTTGAAAAAAATATGTTGAAATAGATATACTATTTTAAGAATTGATTAGATTTAAATTAAATGTTGGATATAGAAAGTAATATATAAATAGATACATAAATAGATAGATTGCTTTTCATTTTAATAGATATATAGATAGATGGATTACTTTTCATTTTAGATTATAACTAGATGAGTGCCGGCCTTCTGGGCGTGTTAAAATATTATTAAAGTAATATTAACTAATTTTAATAATTTATTTATATAGATATCAATGAAATATAATAAAATGTTAAAATATTAGATAACTATATATTATAAATTATCATTTACTAAGTTTTATTATAATTAGTATTCTATGGATTATTGAAAATTTCAGTATTTAATAATCTCTACTTCAATACTATTTTTTAAAATAAAAAATCCAAAACAAATCAAGAAAAATTTAAAATTTTAAACTTGTATGGTTAAAAGTAAAGGATATAATAATATAGATAAACAAATGAAGGTTTTAAATAAATCATTAAGAGAAAAAGAAACAAATATATATTAAAAAAACATACAAATATCCTCAAAGAATAGAAAAAGTGATTTGTAAGAAAAAAATTATATTAAAATATGTGATAGAATTTTTTTACAAATATATCAAAATGCATTAAAATGATTTTAAAAAATAAAAATATATATTTAGAAAAGAGAAAATGTCTCTTAAAATGCTCTTTTTTATATAAAGAGACTATTAATTTGAATTTAACTAACCTAGCATAGGAAAAGCAAAAACAAATAAAGATAAATTTATCTGTTAATAGACAAAAAATCCATGATAAACAACGAATAATGAAGAAATTAAGTTGATGAAGATGGCGGTACCTTTTGAATAAAATAAAATAAAATAAATGATAAAAAGAGAAAATTAATAAATAAAATATGAGAATTAAGAGTTTTTATTTTTCTTTAGATATAGGAGAATAAGAGTTGAGAAAAATAAAATTTATAAGATATATATAAAAAATGCTAAGTTTTTCCATGAGTTTTTAGGTGGCAAAACTTTATGAAGTCATGTCATATTATTTTTTAATGAAAAATAAAATATGGCATATATCCACAAAAATATTAACTTATAAATATTTATTAAAGAATTAATGTGATCTTAAATAAGGCTAATAATGAATATGGTATTTCTATTTATTTAAATATAAGATTTTTATATTTTTAAAATAATTATTATAAGTATACTAATTAGTAAATGTATTCCATATTAATAATAAACCTTACTATCTTTTAAATAAAATATATATATATATATATATATATATATGTATATATATATATTAAATTTGAGACATTTTTGATATGTGTCATTATTTTTAAAAAAATTTATTTTGACATGTATACTTATTTTTGAAACATTGAATTTTATTTCTTAAATATGTTAAACTGAATTTATAAAATTTAAAATATATTATTAAATAGATATTTTATATAAATTAAAATTAAGTTGATCCAAAATAATATTTTCTAAACAAATAGGTTAAAATTAGGTTTCTATACATTTTATAATATCTGAAATTTTTAAAATTAAATCTTAATTAGTTTACCAGGGGCATTTTAGTAAATAAATATTTTAGTATTTAATTGAGCTTTAATAAAATATTTTCAAATATTTTATATTAATTACTATAAGTAACATTTAAATTTAATATTGTCATAAATAATTTCATAGCATCGGTTCTCGAAGAAAGTAAGGTTTATTTTTTTATGATTTTAAATAAATAAGTCAAATTCTATTTAAATTAACTTTAAAATGTGTGTATATCATAAAAATAAAAATAAATAATAAAAGAAAGAATTTAATATTAAATATTATCTATTTAGCATTGAGAACATCTTAATAAGCTTAAAATTTATACTAACTAATCGTTTATAACTAAGTACTAAGTATATATATAAATATATATATATAAAATAAATGAATAAATAATATTAAAGATGTTACTGTATCTAAATTTTAAGGGGGGCCTAACTTTATATTTTTGAAAACTTTGGAGAATTGCAGCTGGGTCCCTGTGCTTATCTCTCCCTCTCCTTTCTCCTTGCTGCACTCCTCTCCCTCTCTGTTTTCTTCTATTTTCGCCGCTGCACCTCTGCTTTACCACCAAACTCTCTTCCCTCCCCTTCTTTTTTTCCGTTGCCGCCCTTATCCTCCCTTTCTTGCCAGAATAATCGAAAGGAATTGGAGGAGCTGACATCCTTGCTGCCATCGTTAGGTCGCTACCTTGTTGGAGTCCTTTGGGCAAACCGACACCGAATTCTAACTCCCTACCATAGAAAACCTCCCTAGTCAACCTTTCCCTGCCATTTCCCTTACTGGAAGCTGGTAGTGATGCCTCACCGAAATAGCACCATGTTTGCCTAGATCTAGCATTTTTCGGTAAGGGCAAGGCTGTGATTTTGATTTTTTTTTTGTTTCAACGTATCTCAAGCTTCGCATAGGCGCCTCCGGATTCGGATTCGACACCGTCAACGGTATTGGCTTTCGGACCCTGGTATTTTCCGACTCGCAGAATTTTAAATTTTTAGCTCAGTAAAATTTATTTGGACCTTGAAAATTATTTAAAAATTATTAACTCAATTAATTGTTAATTATAAATAAGTAATTAATTTAATTTAATTAATTGATAGTTTAATTATAAATATCATGAATTAATTAGTGTGATTAATTATTATTTATTTTTGTGATAATTGTGGTTATGAATAATTAATTAGATACCAGAAAATTATTTGTGAGTTAATTGTGGAATAAATATTAATGTCAGACTATCCGATATTAATTGTGATCTGTGGTGTGTTGCGGTGTTAGAAAAAATAATGCAGTTATGGGTGACCCGACTCCTAATAAATATGTAATGAATATTTAAAGTGTATTTAGTAGATTTTGGACCCATTTTATGGAGGGTAAACGTCTGTATTTTAGAGGAGGTTCTACTGAATTTTTAGTACAATTTCCAAGTCCGACTCAGTCGGAATTTCTTTGGGTAGTCTAAATTTAGGAGTCTAGGCCTAGAATGAGTTATGAAATATTTTATTAACTTAAATATTTTAATTATTTTCGTTAATAGATAATTTATCGGTTCAGCCAGCTCCACCCGAAGCGTAGGAGCAATTAGCAAAAATTCAGCAGAACTATGAGTTAGAGTAATATAATCTACTGCACGTGTCATATCCGAAATTAAATGAAAATTTTATTTGATTAATAAATATTATTATTATTATTAGCAGTATTAGTATTATTACATTTTATTTTCTTTCCTTCTAATGTTGTTGTTATTATTATTATTATTACTTATTTGTCATTACATTTATTATTATTATAAACATTGCATTATTAGTTTATGTTTGTTATAAATGATGTTATTTAATTCTAATATTTATTGTTGGATTGAAAAATATTTTTATTGATGCTTAATTAAAATATGGTTCGGGAGGACCGTGTGTACATCGGTATAAACCAGAGAAAAGTACTAGGAAAATATTCGATAATGTGCCCTGGTTGAGCACAACTCTCTAGAGTAAGGAACAATAAGCTGAAAAAGTCCCAAAAAGAAAGACAGATAAATATTCTCTAGTTGTACCCGGGCCGAGCTAGCACCTTACTGGCTCTTACTCAAGACCAGGACCTAAACTAACCGAAAAAGGCAGCAAAACGTGTTTCGTAATAGAGAGTGATAGTAAGAAGAGTTTGAGTTTTAATTTTCTAGAGGAAATGTCCCCGGTCGAGCATTGCTCTTTGGACACCGGTTGTATCGATATTAAGTAACCAGACTAGATTTAAGGACTCTAATCGAGCATTGCTCTCTGGGCGCCAGTCTTATTGGAATAAAAGAGCGAAAAATACTGATAGAATTAGAGGTTTAAGGTTTTGCTAAGGTACTCAACCCGTGTATATATTAAAATTATATTTTTATAAACTATGATATCACACGTATTTATTTTATGACATTCTATATTATTTAAATAGTTATTTTACATAAATGATTGATTTTAATTTGGCTTATGCAATTTTAACTCACTCCCGAGATTGACAGTCTCAATTTATTTTATTTTTCAGGTGATAATTAAGTCTTCCGCAATTTCTTTCTTTGAGCAGTCTGACTCTTTCTTCCTCATGTTTAACGTAATTAATTTTTTGTATTCTTAATTATTTAAATTTTTAGATACTTTGCAGTAATTACATTCAAACTTAATATTTCTTTTCGGCAGGATGAACAAATTGATAATGTATTAATTTTATTTTTACTGATGAATCAGTATAAACTCTATTGTATTTGTGGATGAGTATCAGTAGACTTAGTGTATGGTATATTGATTGGAGTTATAATTTAATTAAGTTAGTGATTAGTCAGGCTTGATACAGGTTTCAGTGGCATTAAGCCTACCAATTCCCTAGCGCCTATTATGGGCCTGCAGAATGTGTCATGACAGAGTTAGTATCAAAGCCTAGGTTTAGATTTTCTTCGACCTAGGTTAGCTTCCCTAGCTACTACAGAGTTAGGATCGAGTCTGTCCTTGCATATTTTGTCGATTCTAGTATCTGCGCTGCACCTTAGGGAGTTTGTTGCCGTTTTGATATTTTATATTTTATTTTTCAATTTCTACTATGGTGAGGACTCAAGCAGCTGCAGCAGCAGTGGTCCAAGAGGCCCAGGATGAGATCTCTACCTAATCGGCCCCACCAGACCCGCTCATGATACTAGGAGGCGAGGTAAGCCTCGAGCTACAGCCTAGCCAAAGAAGGGTAAGGCTTAAGAGGCACTCGGTGCTGGTGAAGTTCCAATTGATGCTTTTGTAGCCAGTGTGACTAGGATGCAGAGGGCCTTAGAGCATCTATTGGTTCTGCAGTAGCAGCAGGCTACTCAGGGTTCATAGAGCCGCAGTGGTAGGACTGGTATCAGTAATTTAGATAAGGTCTCTATGTCTGAGAATACTAAGATGAGACTTATGGAGTTTAATAGGGTATGATTAGACCTTTTGGACTTCCTAAACGAGGTTGAGAAGAGAGCATCAATTTGCAATGTTCAAACAAGAGGACCATCGAGACTGCAGGTTTCTCTTTGAAGGGGATATCATCTCAGTGATTCAGAGACTATATTCATCCCTTTCTGGATGGTATGGCCTGAAGGCAGTTCAGAGATAGGTTCGATGAGTACTTCATTCCCTTTAGTGTGAAGCAGGAGTACAGGAAAAGATTTGAGAGGTTGGTTAAGGGAGATTTGCTAGTGGTAGAGTACACTAAGTAGTTTGTTCAACTGAATAGGTATGCACCCTATGATGTGGAGACTGAGGAGCAGAAGAACAACAAGTACATATCAGGTCTAGGTCTAGAGTTATCTTCATAGTTTAGTACAGGAGGAGTAACTTTCGAGAGGTTACTGAAATGGTTAGGCAGATGGAGATGACCCTGCAAGAGTTTCCTAACCCTCTCATAATTCTTATCGATCACGACCTCTTATTGTTGAGTTTGAGGCGCCGGTACTTGTTATCGAGCTACCCTTTGCATCAGAAAATCCATAAACTGTTCCATAATATTTTGTAAATTCGCTTGTGCAGCATTTTCAGAATGTAGCTCATGTTGATCAGGTTGATCCTATTCGGATACAGTTTCATGACCATGCACATACTCTAATGACTTATCTGGGCTAGCTGTGTGTTCTCCTTGTCTCTTCATCTATATATATGAAATGCAAACACTCAGTCAAGTTCAAAGAACATATGTCATATGCTTAATGATGTGCAACATGAATCTACTCCCAGTGAATCTAATCCCCACTCTGGTACCACTAAATGTCATACCCCTATTACATGTTAACCAACAGACATTTGCCAGGTAGCATACAAGCGTCGTAGACTATATACTACACGTAGATAGGTCAATATGCAGATTGTTAAGAATCAAGACACAAGGTTATTAACATATAAACATATGATTATACTTAAACATCATTTGACAAGTAATCAAAACATCTTCTTATGCCTTACAAGGAACACTTCCATATACATCACATATCTGCATACAAAATGCATCAGGAGGAGACTCCAGCAAAACTGGCCCAACCTGACAGAACTGCTAAAAGCTAGACTTTGGATACAACCAATTGATGCACTACTATTTACAAACCTGGAAAATTTTTTTTGGAGGGGGGTGAGCCTCCAGCTCAGTAAATAAATAATCACCATAATCTATATTACATACACTTAATACAATTTCCACTCAATCACATAACTTACCATGATTCATAATTTACGTATAAGTTCATACCATTCTACTCAATTCATTACAACCATCATAAAATAAATAAAATTCAGCAATTATGATTAGTTCTCATGACTCATGGACCCCCTTTAATGTGCTACTCCACCTCATTCTCACCTATCACACACATGAGCTGCTCCGCCTCATTACACACTTTTATAGCCTCTGGCTTTAGCCTCCCAAGGCTTTATATATATATATATATATATATATATATATATATATATATATTTTCACAGGGGAATCCACCATTCACATGCATATGCACTTAACATCACAATTCAATCATTTCACTTATATCATATTCGAGTAATAACAATTGTTCCACTCAATACCAATCATTTCCATCTCATTCATTCAAACATAACACAATATTAAGCAAACACAACCATTCGCGAAATATTTGATTAAATATATGAATATAGCAAATATTAACTATTTACTTACTCAATATACACTTATTCCTTCAACATAGAAGAACCTCCTTTCTCCACAACTTTCTTTCCAGGCCTTTGAGTTCCTATTAACACATGCATCAATTCACATTTCATGCATATTCCAAATATTCATGTAAATGCTAGTTCTAATGCATTATAAGATTATCCTCTTTCTAATTCATAGGTCTAACTCTTCCTCTAAGACTCTCAATTACTGTTTTAATATCATATATACATGTTCCATCTAGCTATATACCAATTTAACTTAAATTAACATCAAATAAATAACATAAGACTAATCTCCAACATCTCTGTTTTTTAGACAAAATTTAGTACCAAAATATATTTATTGCTGGACAAAATTGGCTTAATATAAAAATCTTGTATTAAATAGACATATACCTTTATGTGTCTAGTTTCATCTCTAAGAAGAATTACTCAATTCCGACTTCTATAGATTTAATTATCTCCAAATTACTGAGCAAGGGTCATACAACTTGCTATACCCAAGCAGCAATCTGTTTGCTCAATTTAAGCAACCAAAATGGTAAAAATAGCAAAATCACAAAACTATAAAGTTATAGAGAACTCTTCAGAATTTCCATAGATACCAATTAAGCTTAATTTGGATTTATATAACGCATGTTATGCCTAAAATACAGAACATCAAGGTTGCTGGAATTTTGACAGTTTTCTGTCTTGACATAATTAAACTTAAATTAAGCATAATATCTATACAATCATTCAATACTCTATTAATTCATGATAATTAGACCTTTAATTAATCAATGAAAGTATCAATTGAAGTTTTCCCAATTTATAATCAAGAACCCTAATGACAAATTAATAATACTCAAGTAACAACTCACCAATTTCAGCTTTTGGGTTGCTAATATGCTCAAATCCTTTAGCTTTAGCTTGGCTCCTTCAATAGTTCATAAGACCCTATCTTAATTTTAAGTTTTTCTAGGTGTTTCACTCCTCTCTCTTGTTCCAAATTTTGAGTTTTTGGCCATGTACGAATTTTAGAGAAATGAAGAGGTAAAATAAGCTTGCTCATGGTTCCAATTTCCAAGATTCATCTCTCAATGCCACCACCTACTAAAATTAGTTTTATCATCCCAAGTTAATTCTTACTAACCATACATAGGTACTAATTTTTTAATTGTATCTCTTAAGTCCAATCTATTTACCCAACCTTCAACTATTGGTTCAAGTAAGTCTTAAGGCTTAATACACATAACCCAAGTACTTAATCAACTTATCTAAATTAATAATATAATATGATGATTCTAATTCTCCACTTATAATTAATATATATCTATTCTCATAAAATATAAATATTATTAATATACCATCATGCCTAATGATTAAATGTAAATGCACATAACATGTATGATGAAAAGATACAAGCGTTACATTTAGTCAGAGAACTGATGAAGGCAAGAAAACGAAGAGCAAGGTTGAGGGTCAAAGTAGTGCGCAACCAGCAGTGTCATTTTATAGTAGTGGAGGATACTCTGGGATTCTAACTAGCAGGCTGGCAAACTCAATAATCATAAAAAATGGTACCCCAACTGACCAACAATGAATCATGTTACACTTTTTAGTCATTACGTAATGACGTAGCAACCAGATTCTCTCACTAACTACCATATCACCTTTTATTTAGACATAACTAATCCTAGTTAAATGTTAAATATTTTCTCAATTCCTCTATCTTAAACTCATACATTGCATTTGCATATAAGAGATTATGATTTTTAGGCTTACTATGATTGATTATGTACCGATCAGTTGTAATATGAAAGCTAGAGAAAGAATCTGGCTACCACATCAACACAAAATGGCTAGAAAGTATAAAGGTACCTTTGCTTGATTCATTAATGGTAACTTAAGATACCATTTTTTGTGATTATTGAGTTAAGGTACTAAGTGGATTAAGTGAAATAGTAATGATATCATTTATGCTTTTTACCCGGCTACCATACTCACAAGAAGTGAAGATACAATCGGAAGGGTAGCCGAGGATTCAGGCCTAGGTAGGGCATCAGTGGCAGTGGACAGAGTTTTGGTTACAACAGTTCTAGTTTTGGGGCCACTGCATGCTAGATGTGTGGAAGGACACATTAGGGACCGTGCCTAGTGTCTAGTGGGGCTTGTTTCAAGTATAGTGAGATGGGTCATATGGCTTGAGCAATACCCTCGCTATTTCAACCAGCCAGCTTTTTCTCTCATCTGCAAGCATAACTCGACCAACTTATTCTACAACTCCTAGTTATTCTTAGGGTGGATCTTAATTTTCCACCCAATAATGGTTTTCGAGGCAGAGCTATAGGAGGCAGATCAGGGGGCAGAGTTTAGAGCCAGGGTTCAGGTTTGTAGCAGTCGGGCCGTGGATAAGCAAGAGTGTTCGCTCTCACCCACCAGAATGCCCGAGTCTCTAATGATTTGGTGTCAGGCATTATTCCAGTATGCTAATTTAAGGCTAGAGTTTTGTTAGACCTTGGGGCTACCCATTCCTTTGTATCTCCTAGTTTTTCTTTAAGGTTGGGTGTTCAACCGATTAGACTTCAGGTTCCTTTGTCGGTTACTACGCTGTTGAGTGACGCCTTAGAGATCGATATTGTATTTCAGTCATGTCCAGTGTTAGTTAGAGGTCGAATTGATTGTCGATTTGATTTTGTTAGACGTCATGGACTTTGATGTAATATTGAATGGACTGGTTGGTTATGTATTATGCTATGTTGGACTATTGGGAAAAGCAAGTGACTTTTCGAATTCTATGAGACTTAGAGTTTCACTTTAAAGGCGAGTAGATACCTGCACCATCGAATCATGTGTCAGTCATTACGGCTAGGCGGATGCTTCATTGTGGGTGTCAAGAATATCTAGCTTTGATCAGGGATACCTCGGTAGAAAAAGGTAGAGTTGAGGGCGTTCCTGTTGTTAGTGAGTTTCCCTATGTTTTTTTGGAAGAGTTGCCAAGATTACCACCTGATAGGGGGATAGAGTTCTGCATCAATGTGGTACTGGGTACAGCTCCCATTTCCATGTCACCTTATAGAATGGCATCAATAAAGTTAAAGGAGTTAAAAGAGCAATTGCAGGACCTTCTAGATAAAGGCTTTATCAGACCTAGTATGTCTCTGTGGGGCACTCCAGCACTGTTTATGAAGAATAAAGATAGTACCTTGCGCCTCTACATTGATTATCGGTAGTTGAATAAGGTGACGAGTCACAATAAGTATCTGCTTCCTCATATTGATGATCTATTCGATCAGCTCCAAGGTGCCGCATATTTTTCTAAGATTGATTTGTGATCGGGGTGTCACTATTTGAAAATTCATGAGGAGAACATTCCTAAGACGGAGTTCAGAATGTGTTATGGGCATTATGAGTTCTTGGTAATGTTGTTTGGACTCACTAATGCTCCTACAACTTTTATGGATCTAATGAATCGGGTGTTCAAACCGTTCCTGGATTGATTTGTCATCGTGTTTATTGATGATATCCTGGTGTACTCTATAAGTAAAGAAGAGCATGCGTGACATTTGAGAATGGTACTTCAGACCTTGAAGGAGCATCAATTGTATATTAAGTTCTCCAAGTGTGAGTTTTGATTAGAAAGCGTAGCTTTTCTAGGTCACATGATGTTTAGAGAAAGTATTCAAGTGGATCCTAAGAGAGTGGAGACAGTGACTGATTGACAAAGACCGACTCTCATAACATAAGTTCGCAACTTTCTAGGATTGGTAGGCTACTACTACCGATTTGTGCAAGACTTTTCAAGAATAGTAGTGCCTTTAACTAGGCCGACTCAGAAGATTGTCAGATTCTAGTGGACTGATGCATATGAAAGGAGCTTTCAAATGCTGAAAGATAGTTTGACTTCAACTCTAGTGTTGAATTTACCGTTTGGAACTAGTGGTTTCATGGTGTATTGTGATGCTTTCCGAGTGGGTTTGGGTTGTGTTCTGATACAGCATGGTAAGGTAGTGGCTTACGTGTCCAAGCAGTTAAAGAGGCATGAACAGAATTATCCTACTCATGACTCGGAGATGGCAGCAGTAATTTTTGCCCTTAAAATTTGGAGGCACTATCTCTACGGGGAGACATGCGAGATATATACGGATCATAAGAGTTTGAAGTATATTTTTCAATAGAAGGAGTTGAAATATGAGGTAGAGAAGATGGTTGGAGCTTCTGAAAGATTATGATTGTACCGTTCTCTACCTTTCAAGTAAAGCAAATGTAATGTCAGATGCCTTAAGCATGAAGTTAGTAGGTAGCCTTGCTCACATCAGCACGGAGAAAAAACCTCTAACTAAAGAGTTGTATGAACTATATGACCAAAGGTTATAATTAGAGATATTGGAATCAGGAGCATTGTTAGCACATTTCAAGGTTTGATCCGCACTTGTTGATATAATTAAGTCAGCTCAGAGTCAGGACCCACAATTAAGGAAGATTCGGGAAGAAGTGCAATAGGGTCAAGCTAATGATTTTGCTATTGATGAAGATGGTTTTCTTAAGATGGGCACTATACTGTGCGTTCCTGATGTGGATTATCTCAAAAAAGAGATTCTAGAAGAGGCTCACTACACTGCTTATAGTGTCCATCCAAGTTCTACCAGGATGTACCATGATCTGAAAGGCATTTATCGGTGGAACGGGATGAAAAAGGAGTGCTAGAGTTTATTTCCAAGTGTTTGACGTGTCAGTAAGTTAAGTTGGAGCACCAAAAGCTACAGGGTTGTTGCAGCCGCTTCCCATATTGGAGTGGAAATGGGAAAGGATTATTATAGATTTTGTGTCGGGTTTGCCTAAGACTTCGACTGTGTAATACCCAAAATTTTTCTTTAATAAAGAATATATTAATAATGATTAATAAATGAGTTTTATTTAAATTAATTTAATTATATTTTTTATTTGGTTGAATTTGGAATGATGTAATGGAAATTTTAATTTGTAAAGCATGTTTTTATAGAAGAATTTGGGGAAATTGATATTTTAATTACTAGTAGTATTAAATTATAAGTTGGAAAATAATTAATAGATTGATTATTTAATTTAATTGCGTGTTAGGACTAAATTAAAAATTTATTTTGGAATAAGGATTAAAAGTAAAATTTTATTGTTATGGGGTTTAATGAAAATTTGCAGGTTTGGTATTTTTGTAAATAAATATGTCAGCCAGGGGTATATATATAATTATGTATTTTCAATAATTCTAATTTGGCCCAAATTAAATGTTGTGTAGGCAGCTTGGATTTTGGATTTTTCCGGCGAGCTCTGGCGAACTTTGGACGATCGGAGGGCGTATCTCGACTCTCATTAGCTCAAGCTTCACAATGGCACCGGTTTCGTGGCGATTAAACTTAGTTTGCAAATCTACGGCCGAGATTGTCTGCAAATCTCTACAGATGATCAGGGGTCGGATCGAAAAATCAGAAGCGGGGATCGTCATCAGCGCGTCATTTTGAGTTCGATGGTGTGTTCGGATCGTTGATCGGACTCCGGCGGTTGGAGGCGAGTCGACCGAGCGATCAAGCGTCTCGGTAATTTTCTCTGGCCCGTCAATTTTAGAATTCTTGGTTTAATTGTGTTGTGTATCAAATGATATTGGTGAGTAAAAAATAATTATTTGTCGGACTGCATGCCGTAGTCGTGATTTTTATGCTGTGTGGCGGAGTCAGGAAAATAGTGAAGTCTTGGGGACCTGACTCCCATTGTATGAGTTGTTGGATATTTGTAGTATTTTTCTGGTAGGTTCTGGACCCGTTTTACGGGGGGTAAACGTCCATATTGTAGGGGAGGTTCTACCGAATTTTCGGTAGAATTTATCCGAGTCGAGATTTTAGACAGTCGGTCCTAGGAATCTAGACCTAAGGTCAATTGTAAATTGTTCAACATTATTGATAAATTATTTTCCTTGATTAGATAATCCATATGTTCAGCTTGCTCCAACCAAGGCATCAGAGAAGAGCAAGGAGGTCGCCAAATCTGTGAGTTAAAGTCATATATTGATTATGCACCTGTGTCATGCATAAATTTTTGACTTGCTATTGTGGTTATTTATTTGCAAGTTCAAATTATTCATTTAATTATTATTTATTTGTATCATACTTTTGATTACTATTCATTTATATATCATTGATTTTATTATTGCATAATAACACGGGATGGGACGACAATAGAACATAAGAGTTTGATGAGTGTTCCGGTAAAAATCCGAGAGTGATGGAAAAAGGGTAAATAGGTAAATTTAAAAAGAAAGGATTAGGACTTGCCCTGATCGAGCTTGGTCTCTGGGCGCCGGCTTAGTTGGAAATCAAGTGTTCAGGCTGGAGGTAAGGTCCCTGATCGAGCTTGCTCTCTGGACGCTAGACCTGTTGGATTAAGAGAGCCAAAAGGCTAAGACAAGTGACCAGACTAGAGGTAAAGTCCTTGCTCGAGCTTCGCTTTCTGGGCGCCAGTCCTATTGGAATGAGATTAGTTAGGATGTTAGAGTTGAGGCTAGTCGAGATGTCAGTATTGAGGTTGATCGAGATGTTAGTGTTGGGATTAGGGTTCTACTGGAGTACTCCGTCCCGTAGCGTGTGAAAGTTATTTTATTTAATTTAAGCATGACATGACACGTTTATTTTTGCATGACTTATTATTTATTTCAAATTAAATAAATGTGTTATTGAGATGTTTACAGCTGTTTTTAGATATATGATTTTAACTCACTCTCGAGACTGATAGTCTCAATTTACTATTTTTCAGATTCATGACTGTTAGTCTTCCCGCGACTCTTATTCAGTAACCCGATTCCTTCATCATCGGTTGGTGTATTTGATTTGGTATTTTAATTTGTAAAATCTTAGATTCTCCGCAGTTGTAATGGTAGATGTATCAGTTGTAAATTTTTCGAGTTTCGGGTCTCACCAAATTCTTCTAGTAAACCGAATTAATTGTGTAAAATTTAATGGTTTCAATAAATTGTGGCATTAATAACATTAATTGAGATGAGATTTATTTAAGTCAGTGAGTGTTAGGCTTACTACGGGATTCAGTGGCCTTACGCCTACCCATTCCCTAGTGCCGGTCACGGGCCCACAGATGGGGTCGTGACAAAGTTGGTATCAGAGCTTAGGTTTAGATTTCCTTCGGCCTAGGTTAAGATTCTTGGTACTGCGGAGCTAGGATCAAGTTTGTCTTGTTGTTTTCATTGACTCCAGTGTTTCAGCCTTCACTATTAGAGAGTCTGTCATTCTTTTCTTATGAGCTTGTCCTTGATGCTATGTTGAGAATGAGCAGTGTAGTGATAACAAGATTTGAAGCGCGGTAGTTTCGTGCCGTTTTCTTCAAGTGATTGGTGCAGGATGGCCCTTGGATACTTCGATTGTTGTTTCGATGATTGGCATCGTAGTTAGAATTAGTACAGAGTATGGTCGTAGTCGTGTCATGAACTGCCTCGTCATCGCTTCAGGTATCGCCTTAGTGAGTAGCGCCGAAGTTAGTGCGTGGGAAGTCGAGCAGAGGTTAGAGCATTTCTGGTTGAGTTTTGTGGTTGTAAGAAGCTTAAGAAAGGTGGTAGGAGTGTTTTCGGATGCTCGGAATCCAGAGAAACTTAAGCGAACATTATTTATTTTTCTAAGTAGAACAAGTGGAATTCATTATGGCATTTCACTGTTAGGCATGCACAATTTCATTTTTAGGGCATGCATCATACATTGTGCATTGCAACCTTTGGTGATTGGGGGCATCATCACCCTGGTGCGCGATATTGTTGAATTTTATATAAAGAAATGGCTAGAGATTTTATGATTTTGTAAAAGTGTTTTTCAAGATAATAATAATTTTTATCAGTGATGATTATAAAGCGAATAATTAAGTAAATCTTTCAAAGTAAATGGTGTCAGCTTAGGATTCTCTGGATGACGAGCTAAGTTGTTGTGAGAGTGAATCTGTGGCGCAGTAGGCCCCATGTCGGGTAATAGAGGAGGCTTCTGGATTTCAGTCAAAGAGGAATTTCATGTCAGGATGGAGTGGTTTTATGTCGGTTATCGCGGCCAGATGGATGATATGTTGTGGATGATGAGATGTGAATGTTAAGGATTTTCTATACGTGCAAGGGACACGTCATTGGGAAGGAAGTTGGTGAGTGGATTTTTGGCAGGACCAGAGTTAGTTCAAATCTTTTTAAAGGAGATTCTTTTCTCGCGAACAACTGAAGACAGCTTTCAAGAAGCAGAGAGGTTTTGTGAACCCGAAGTGGGAGCACGTGGAGGTTGGTATTGGAGAGTATGTATTCCTAAGGCGTCTCATGTGCTAGAAGTAATGCGGTTTAGTAAGGAAGGCAAGTTATGGGGACCTTTGGATTTGTCGGCAGGTTGGTGAGGTGGCGTGCAAGTTGGACTTGCCGCCAAGTAATGTTCTCTGAGGTCAAATCCAGTTGTTCGTAGGTCTGAGTTGAGGAAGTGTATTTTCGATCCTTGCCCGTGTTAAACCCTCAGTGTATGGAAGTAAGTGAAGTTTTAATTTTCGAGGAGCAGTAAGTGAGGATCGCGGGTTCTCAGGTTCGCCAGTTTTACTTAAGAGTTTTGACGATGGGTCTTGTGGTTGAATTTACTTCTGCTGAGTAAAGTTCCCGAGAAGCCGAGCTCGAGATGAGAGGTTCCTGTTCTCATTAGTTTCAGTCTTAGAGTGAAGCCCCTTTTCTTTAAATTCGAGGATGAATTTTTCTTAAGGGGGGGGAGAATGTAAAACCCAGAATTTTTCTTTAATAAAGAATATATTAATAATGATTAATAAATGAGTTTTAGTTAAATTAATTTAATAATATTTTTTATTTGGTTTAATTTGGAATGATGTAATGGAAATTTTAATATTAGACAAATAAATAAGTTATTTTCCATATCCAATTAGTTTGATTTTTAAGGAGTTAATTAAGTAAATTATTTGAGGAATAAATTATATTTTTAGTTATTTAAATTTTTCCCAAATGTATATATATATATAAATAAAATTATATATATTGAAAAATAGAGGAAGAATTTGTAAAGCATGTTTTTATAAAAGAATTTGGGGAAATTGATATTTTAATTACTAGTAGTATTAAATTTTAAGTTGGAAAATAATTAATAAATTGATTATTTAATTTAATTGTGTGTTAGGACTAAATTGAAAATTTATTTTGGAATAAGGATTAAAAGTAAAATTTTATTATTATGGGGGTTTAATGAATATTTGTAGGTTTGATATTTTTGTAAATAAATATGTCGGCCAGGGGTATATATGTAATTATATATTTTCAATAATTCTAATTTGGTCCAAATTAAATAGTTAGGGGGCTTAATTGAAAAGCTAAAGAAAAGTTTAGGGGTTAATTGGAACTTTTGCTGGACGAAATTGAGAGTAATTAAAAAGTTGAGGGGCTAAATGGTAAGAAAGGAAAATGCAGGGACTAATTGCCGATATGGAAAGAAAGAAAAGAAAAGGAAAAGAAGAAGAAAGAGAAAAGAGGAAGAAAGAGGAGAAAGGGAGCTTGAGCGGCCATTAATGGCGGATGGGAGGTGAGCTCGTCGTCTAGGGGGCGATGGTCGGATTTGCTACCGAATTTCTCACATGTGCATTTGATATTTCATATATCCATGTTGAGGAATTATATTTCGGATCCTTCACACATGTTGGAACCTCAGTATGTGAAAGTGGGCGAAGACTTAACTTATGAGGAGTAGCCTGTCATGATCATGGATACTCAAGTTTGCGAACTTTGCTCTAAGGTTATACCGATGGTTAAGGTGTTATGGCGGAATCATTCTACCGAGGAATGCACTTGGGAAGATGAGAGATTCCTACCCTATGAGAGATTCCTACCCTCATTTGTTTCAGTCTTGAGGTAAGCACTATCATTTTCAAAATTCGAGGATGAATTTTCTTAAAGGGGGGAGAATATAATACCCGAAATTTTTGAAATTAAATTCTAATTTCAGTGTTTAAATGAGCCTTTAATAAAATATTTTCAAATAATAACAGCTGATTACTTTAAGTAACATTTAAATTTAGTATTATCATAAATAATATTATTGCATCGATTCTCGGAGAAAGTAAGATTTAGTTTTATGATTTTAAATAAATGAGTCAAGTTCTATTTAAATTAACTTTAATATGTGTGTATATCACAAAAATAAAATAAATAATAAAAGGAAGAATTTTAAATTATGTTAAATATTATTTATTTTGTCACAACCCCATCTGTGGGCCCGTGACCAGTACTAGGGAATGGGTAGGCGTAAGGCCACCGAATCCTGTAGTAAGCCTGACACTCACTGACTTAAAATAAATCTCAATCTCATTTTTCTAAGCCACAATTATCTTAACAATTAAATTTTACATAACTAATTCGGTCTGCCAGAAGAATTTGGCGAGACCCGAAACTCATAAAAATTACAACTGATACATCTACTATTACTACAGCGGAGAACCTAAGATTTTACAAATTAACATACCAAATCGAATACACTACCAGATGATGAAGGAGTCGGGTTACTGACTAAGAGTCGCGGGAAGACTAACAGTCACGAATCTGAAAAAAAAGTAAATTGAGACTGTCAGTGAGAGTGAGTTAAAATCAAATAATCTAGAGACTATTGTAGTCTTCACAGAAAATATTAATTATTCGAATCAATATATCAAACCTGAACATAAATACAAAACATAATACACTCATACTATAATAAAAAAAATAAAAAAAATACATTTTTACTTTTACGGGACGAGTGGCTCAGTAGAACCCTAACCCCAAATTCTAGTAGCCTCTCGGCTTTCTTAATCCAATAGGTCTAGCGCCCAGAGAGCAAAGCTTGACCAGGGTCCTTACCTCCAGCCTGAACACTTGATTTCCAACCAAGCCAGCGCCTAGAGAGCATTGCTCGACCAGGGACCTTACCTCCAGCAATTTACTCAAATCAGCCTAGAGAGCCATGCTCGACTAGGGCAAAACTCATAATAATCTTATTACTTGTCCATGATCATTATCGGTGCGCACGCGATCCTGATGTAACCCATCAGGTGGCATGTTATACGAAAGCCACATTTCCGAAATCGCAATCATCATATTTAATAAATATCATTGTCTAATGAAATCATTCAACACATATCGAAATAAAGATTAAGAATTTAGGGTAAAGCAACGTGCAATTCGTGTGGAAAAAATAAAAATATTTTTATTATTTTCAATAATTAATAATCAAGTGAAATTTATTTATATTGCAATACTAATAATCATATTAAGCATAAATTCTAAAATAGCATATTAAATTCAGACTTAGCAATGGTGCAACGATTAAGTGACTTTAACTCACAGATTGACGACCTCTTAACTCTCCTCCGGTGCCTCGGTTGGAGCGAGCCGAACAGACGGATTATCTAATCACGGAAAACAATTTATCAAAACGCGGAAACAATTAACCATTAATCCTAGGTCTAGATTCCTAGGATTGACTGTCTAAGAATCTCGACTCGGAAGAATTTTACCGAAAAATTCGGTAGAACCTCCCCTAAAACACGAACACTTACCCCCCGTAAAACAGGTCCAGGACTTGCCAGAGAAACACTTCAAATATCGAATAATTCAAAACAATGGGAGTCGGGTCCCCAGACTTCACTATTTTCCCAACTCTGCCACACAGCACAAAACACAAGGGCAGGCAAACCGACAGACAATTATTTTCGACTCACAAATATCATCTAATACTCAACACAAACAATAAGCATAAATTACATCAAAGAATTTCAAAATTAACGAGCGAGAGAAAATTACCGAGAAGCTTGATTGCTCGGTCGACTCGCTTCCAGCTGCCGGAGTCCGATCGACGATCCGAACTCACCATCGGACTCGAAACGATGCGCTGACGACGATCCTCGCTTTCAATTTCCCGATCTAACCCCCGATCACCCGGAGAGATTTGCAGACGATCTTGGCCGTCGATTCGCAAACGAAGCCCGATCGCCACGAAACCACTGCCATTGCGAAGCTTGAGCTGAGGAGAGTCGGGATATGTACTCTGATCGTCCATCCTCCGCAGGAGCTCGCATTGAAAGTTGAAAACGCGGTGTCACCTACTTGCGAACTCCTCCTCGGCCACCAAAAGCCAAGCCACCGCCAAAAGGAAGCTCTCTCCGAGTGGAGCCGATTGCCACCAAGATCGGCCGAAAAGGTCACCGGAAAAGGCCACCAGAAAAGGTCGGAACGACCTCCGAAAGTCGCTCCCTTCCTTGCGATGCCTCACGGCCGCTACCAACACTTGCTGGGCCGCCCACGGACCGCCCGCTCTCTCTCTCTTCTCGGCGTCCCGACACCCCTCTCTCCTCTTTCCCTTCTTCCCCGAATCCTTTCCTTTCAATACCGACATTTGACCCCCGAACTTTTCCTTATTACAATTTGGTCCCTCAACTTTTTAATTACTTACAATTTCGTCCTGCATAATTTCAATTTGACCCCTAAACTTTCTTTTAGCCTTTCAATTATACCCCTAACTATTTAATTTGGGCCAAATTAGAATTATTGAAAATACACAATTACATATATACCCTTACTTTTAAATGTAAAATTACTAAAAAGCCCTTGCCAACATATTTAATTACAAAAATACCAAACATACAAATTTTAATTAAAACCCCAAATTAATAAAATTATACTTTTAATCCTTATCCAAAAATAATTTTCTAATTTAGTCCTAAAACACAATTACATTAAATAATCAATTTACTAAATATTTTTCAAATTAAAATTTAATACCACTAGCTAATTAAAATACCAATTTCTCCAAAATTTTCTTTTATAAAAACATCCTTTACAAATTCTCCCATATATAATTATATATATATATATATATATATATAGTGGAGACTAACAAGTTCTGGTGTGCAGGATCCTCAGACGAGGCAAGCACTGAGCATACACTTGTTAAATCTTAAATAAAAATGGAAAATAAGATAATAAAATAAAAATTTGTATTTGATGGATGAACAAATATACAAACTTTGAAATAAAAGCTTTAAAATGAAAGCTTTAAACAAAGAAATATAACTTATAAGAGTAGTTGAATACAATAGGAAGGTGGTTTCTCACTATCACTCTCACACTCTCTTTTCTCACTATATTTCTAATGACTTGAAGAATACAAGAGTTTCTTGTTATTTTGCAGTCTACCTTCTTCTTTGGTAGCTCCTCTATTTATAGAGGTCTTCAGCCTTGAGGCTCTATAATTGTTGCTTTGGATGCTCTTCATAATGGAGTGTGGGGCTCCACGTTCTTTGGATGCTTTTGATAATAGAGTGAGGGGCTCCATGTCTTTTGCAGGAGTTGTCTGCCACGCTTCAACAATGAGGAATCTTTTACTTTA
This sequence comes from Ricinus communis, assembly GCF_019578655.1. Lineage (NCBI taxonomy): Eukaryota > Viridiplantae > Streptophyta > Magnoliopsida > Malpighiales > Euphorbiaceae > Ricinus > Ricinus communis. The sequence goes on from NC_063264.1 coordinate 20,379,154, forward strand.
AAAAAGTAACGGTGCAGAGTCTTTTGTCTTCTTTTCTTTTCTTTTAAAAAGACTTTTTTTATTGGGTATTTGGCCCATTGCAAAATTGTTTTGGGCTGCCATTTCTGGTTTTCAACCCAAAGGCTTTACAAAGATGTCATTTGATGGGCTTAAATATCCCAAAATAGTCATCTTCGTTCGAGTCACCATCTAGATCAATTGCTGCTGAGCTGGTGCTGGAAGAGGAAGATGAAGCTTTAGATTTTCCTTTTGAAGAGGCGGTTTCTAACAACTGTTTGATCAATTGTAAGAAATCTTCTTCTGTTTGAGCTGCCGCTAGCTTTTGAATAATGAAAGACTTCTGTGCTAGGAAAGTGGTATGTTCTTTCGGGGGTGGCAAGAAGCTATTTTTTGAAAGAAAACTTTGTACCATCTTTAGAGATAATTTTTCTTGGTGGTTGAATTTATCCCACCATTTGACTTTGAATATTCGGGCAAGGATGATTTTACCATCTCCTGTTTGGTTAAAATAGAAATACCATACACATACCCAGGGGAGAAAAAAGTTTGAACAAAATAGAAGTAAGGGAGGAAAACGACTTTCTATTTTGTTGGGTTTAAAGTGAGCTTTGAATAGATTAAACAAAGGTAGAACTTATGGAATTATGGTCTCTAGAACATTGCCATAAAAATTCCACCATTGTTTAAACCAATTGGGATTTTTGAAGTTTGGATTGTGCTTGTGTCGAAGTAGAAAAGCCAAGAATGGCTTTGTCCTTCGTTTTGTAAAAGAAAGGTATTAAACCAAGCTTGTTGGTAATCCCAATAGTTGAAAGAAGTATTTAGGCTTGAAGGGTAAGTTCTTTGGAGGGAGGTTGGAAAAGATCTTGGTAATGTAAATCCATTCCCCAATCTGTAGTGTGGAGGATCCTTTGGATGGTGCATGTGGAATTTGCAGGGTCTTTGTGGTCTTTATGCTTTTTGAAGTGTTTGAATTTTGCAGAACCAGTTACCTCAAGGATAGACTGGTAGTAAGATTGGGGTTTTGATTTATTCCAAGGTTTAAAGTACCATCCTGGAGGGAAAATTTTTGAAACTAGTTTTGAGGGGCTTTCTGTACAGAATCCTTCCTCAATAGTTAAAATGCTTTGAAAATTTTACTTTTCTACATACTCGTTGGTTTTGAAAAGTTTTGTTTAGGATAAAACTATTTCTTGTGAGTTAGGCTTTGAAATACTTTGAGAGCTCTGAGATAGGCTTTGAGGAAAAATTGCTATCTCGGGTTTTGAAAAAGGGATAGAAAGTATACCTTTACCTTTATTGGAAGAGGAGGATGTCTTTGGAGAGACTTCGTGGTAAAGCTCTACTACTTGCTTTGAATATTCTTCGACCATCTTTAAAAATTTGGGAGTTTGCTGTGCAAGCCACTCCTGAATATGGAATTGCTTTTGGGCCGGGTCTTCTTTCATTTCTTCCTGGATGATCTCAGTCCAAGTTCTGATAGGCTTTGAAGAGTAGGTTAAAATCTCCTTTTTCGGGCTTTGAACAGCTTTTGTTGGCTTTTCCTCTTTGTCTTTTGCTCTCGATTTTCTTGGCATTATCACTCCTATTTTTGAAGGAACTCTCTAGTTAGAAAGTCTGGAATTGAATTCGAATCTCCTCTTATGTATTCGATTTCAAAATCAAAAAATGGAAAGAATGGCTTGCCATCTGGCAAAAATATGTTTTGAAGTTATATTTTGAACATCTTTTTGTAATACTTCTTTCGCGGATATACAATCAATCCTTAAAAGAAATTTTTGATTTAAAAGGTCACTTTAGAATTTTGAAATGCATAAAACTATCGAAAGAATTTCTTTTTTGATAGTTGAATAATTCTTTTGTGTATCATTCCAGTGTGCAGAAGTAAACTGGACAATGCATTCTTTGTTGTTTTAAAATTGTTTGAGAATTCCACCATAACCTAAATTTGATGCATCAGTTTCAATAATTTTGAATGCAAATGGATCAGCTAAGTGTAAATATGGAATTTCAGAAACTTGCTTTTTAATGATTTGGACAATCTTTGTATGCTCACCAGTCCATGCAGGGGGGTTTTTCTTTAATCTATCATGTAGGGGTTTTGATAAACAGTTCAAATTTGGATAAAAATCCATGACATAATTTAAACTGCTAAGAAACCTTTGCAATTGAGTTTTTTCCAAAATTTTATCTGGAAATTTTGAAGTAAAAGCTAGAGACCTTTGAATTGGGGTGATATTTCCCTGGGAGATGTAGTGTCCAAGAAATCTAATTTTCATTTGGAATAAAGATACCTTGGACTTTGAAACTACTAGACCATTTTTCTTAACATAGAAAAATGTCTCCAAATGTTTGAAATGTTACTCTAGAGACTTTGAAAATATTAACACATCATCGATATAGACAATGCAAAACTTTGAATAAGGATTGAAAATGTCATTCATGATTTTTTGAAATTCAGAAGGAGCATTTTTTAATCCAAAAGGCATTACATTCCATTCGTACTGGCCAAATGGAACTAGAAATGCATTTTTGTATCGATCTTTAGGATGAATCTGGATTTGCCAGAATCCTGATTTCATATCAAACTTTGAAAAAATAAAAGTAGAATGAAGCTTTTGAAGAATATCTTTTTTGTTTGGAATGGGGTATCTACTAAACTTTAGAGCTTTATTCAAAGGTTTGTAGTTAATCACCAACCTAGGTGTTCCTCTTTCTATTTCACTATTTTTGTTGACATAGAAGGCTGCACAAGACCAGGGGGATCTGGATTTGGTAATTAAACCCTTTTGCTCTAAATCTTTTATTTCTACTCTACAATGGCTTTCTAGGGTTTCATTCATTTGGATGGGTCTGGCTGTGGTAGAAATTTGTTTGTCACAAAAAATTTTTTCATATGGTAAATCTACCATATGCTGTTTTCTTTTCCAAAAAGCATTAGGAAGATAAGAACAAACTTCTTTTTCAATTTTCTTTTGCAAATAAGAAATTTTTCTTTGGACAAATTCATTTTGTAATTGGCTTTGGATTCTTTTTAAACCCATATCTTGTTTTAGGTGGAAAAGCTGGGTTTGTTTTCCTTTAATCAAAGTATTTATCTCAAAATTATAAATTGAGTGAGCTTTTATAAGATTGAGATTTCTCTTCTTGGGTTTTTCTAAAAAAGGAAAAACAATTGATGTGCATAAAATACACACATCTAAATGGGGTTTTTAAGATTGATTTTATGGACATTTGGATGTGAATTGGTCTCAACACTCACCCTATATGTATGTTTGTGTGCATTAGGTCCAAAAGAAGTTAAAGGATGATAAAGGGAAGAATTGGAGCATAATTGGATGTCAAAGCTGCCGAAACAAGCTAAGTACGAGCATGAGGAAGCTGAACAGGGCCGTATTGGTTTCAACACTGGCCGTGTTCCCAACATGTTCACCAAAACGGCCGTGTTGGTGCATCAAAGAAGAAGAAGTTTTTAGGGAGCACGGCCACAGAGAGTAACACGGCCAGAAACACCAAACCGTGTTCCTAACACGGCCGTGTTGGAGGCGACGGGGGGAATTAGTTAAAAGGAAGAAGAGAGGAAAAAGAGGAGGCGACTAGGGTTAAAACGTCCCAAACCCTAATTTTTCTCTCCCTAAGGGTTTTCTGAGCTGAAACTAAGGGAAAAGGAGACTTGGATCAAGGTTTCAATCGGATTCCCTTGAAGGATCGAAGATTGGGCGAGGTTCGTTGATTGATTTTCAAATCGAGCAAGAGGAACAAGAATCGATTCAATTGGAGCAAAAGGATTTAGGGCTGTTTACTCTCATCCAAGGGTGTAATCGGGTTTTCTCTACCTTGGCTTATTGTTGTAATTGAATTCTTGTGTATTTTGAGAATGAACATGATTAGCTAGATTGATTAAATCCATTGGGATTTCTTTACTATGTTGGCTTAATATTATATTATTGGATTATTTGAGTTGGTTTTGTATTCTTCTTGTTTTCAGTATTAATAAGATAATGCATTATTCATGAGACGTTGTGAATTGTGATGTTTAGATTGCTTTATGAGATTGAGAAATCCGTTTGGCAATTGGAATTTTGAATAGCAAGAACTGGTTAATAATCGCTTGGAGATAAAGATAATTAACTAGCCGGATTAAGAATCAACAAAGCTTAATAGAGGCGGATTAAAGCTTAATGCTAATTTAAGAATCAATCGTTAGGAAGAGATTCCAACTTTAGGTTATTAGGTTTAGGAATTCGGTTATCTCGAGAGAGAAACCGAATTCGATTAAATTAAATCACGGGTAGCATAATTAGACTCACCGATCCTTTATCTTTTGTTTGATTGCCAACTAGTTTAGATTCCCTTTGGGTTTGTCTTCTTGTCTTGATTATTTTGTTTATCAATCACTATTGCATCTCCCTTAGGACTTAGCTTGTAGCTATTAGTTAGTTTAGAAATTATTTATCGCTAATTTTAGGTTAATATAACAAAGAACAAAGGAGTAACTCTGGGCTTTCACTTTCTCGAGGAATACGACCTTGATACTCGCCATTAGTGCTAGACTGCATCGATAGGTACACTGCCTTAGATTGTAGCTAACACAGTAGCACACATCAACAATCTTTGAATCTTTAGATTTAAAGATGATACCAGCAGTAGCTACTTTGAAAGGTGTAATTAAATTGATAAAAGGAGTTCCTAAAATAACAGTTTGTTGAAGATCCTTTGTAAGAATAAAAATATTTTTTAGAGCAATATTGTTGTTTAGAATTGTAGCTTCAGTTTTTCCCGCAATTTTGATCCTTGAACTATTGGCTGAGGTGAGCCTCTCTTTAGTGTCTTGATGATATCTTTTAGGAACTAGCTCATAATTGATATAGTTGAGGTCTGCTCCCGTATCAAACAAAGCTATAGTTTCTATTTGGAAATCATCAAGGAAAGTGAGTTTTATTTGAATCAAATATTTTCTTGAGGTTATTTCTTTTAAAACATTAATGAAGTTTTCTGGAACATTTGCAGAAACCTCAAGATTTTGAAAATCATTTTCTTCTTCAGAATCAGAATCACTATTTTGTTTAAGAATCAAGCTTTGGAGCAAAACAGAATCATTTTGTTGTTTTTCTTTCAAATCTTTGAGTACTGTTTTAATGGCTTTGATTTCTTTTTGAAGTTATTGGATAGTAGGGAGAGGGTTCTTTAACTTTTTTCCTTTTTCCAAGATCATAGTAAGATCATAGGTGTTCTTACTAGAGGAAGGGACGAGGATTTCAGTTTTTAGAATTTCTTTCAAAACTTGTTTTTGGATTTGAAGGTCATTAATATGCTTGACGGCTTCAAGAAGAGCTTCTTGTTGCCTAGTGAGCATATTAATATTCTTTGGAAAATCATCAGATTCTGATTCAGAATAATCAGATGAGGTTTTAATTTCATCAATTTGAAACTCTTCCTCACTATTTGAAAATTTTGATTCAGAGGAATCAACAAGAAGAGCTGAAATTTTGCTCAAAATTTCTTCTTCTATTTGGAGCTAATGAAGTTTTTTAGAAAACTTGCAATATTTTTGAAGTGTGACCCTTTTTTCCACATTTGTAGCAAGTAATTTTGCTAAAATCTTTTTTGGAATTTTATTTTTAAATTTAGAAGAGGATGGCCTTGTGTAGAAATTCTCTTTGTTTTTGGGTTCTTTCCTATTTTTGAAAAAACGTTTTTTCTTAAAAGATTTAGAAAAGTCTTCTTTGCATTTTCCTTTGCAGCTAGGGGAAGGTTCTATGGGATTATACTCAAACTGGTTACAAAAACTACCTAGTTCTTGCCTAGTCTTCTTCATTTCCCATTTGAGTTGTCTTTGGATTTTAAGGTCATGGCAAACCTTCAATACTTCTTTCTGGGTAAGGCTAACTAATTCACCATAAGTGTAGAAATCATAATGATCTGGCCATTATAGGCTTCTCTTATGGTATTCCTAACCCTTTCACCTAGTATCTTAGGTAAACTAGCTAAGAATTTTTTCTTTCTAGAAAGGTTGGTTTGAATCTTCCTTAAGCATGACTCTGGTCAAGAAAGTATCTTTGTAAGCTTGGAAGTTGCTAAGCTTTTTATAGGTTAGATTGCTGAGAAGCTCAGCATTCTTATCTTTTAGAAAAGAAGGCTCTCCTATGAAATGGAGGGAAATCGTCAAGATTAAGGTTGATACAGCATCCTCAACAGGAATTCCTAGCTCATCTAGGATGGGGTCCCTTCTATGGTGGTTTGGATAGCACTTGGGATTTGGAGCTGTTGTGCTTGTGTGAGATGGTAATCCCACCATCCTTTAAGCTGGCCAGAAAATCCAGCTATAAGGAGCTCAGCAATGGCTCTATCGGAGGTACCTCTTTGCGTTTTGTAGGCATTGGCTGCCATGGTCATCTGTTGTAAAAGACCAAGAATGTTGTATTCTGACATTCCATCTATATTTCATTTATAGATGGAAGAGGCATTGAATCTAGATTGGGTGAGGTTATTATTTCTATTTTCTATCCCTAGATCTGGGGCAGTATTCCTAGAAGTATGCCAAGTCAATCTAGGGGCTTGCCATCCCAATCTGTTGATGTTGGAAGGTTTTTCAATGACACTTTCAAGCTCTGAATCATTAGATTCATCGCTTTGGGCTTGATCTATAGCACTGATATTCCTACTGCTTTGAGGAGTATCGGGTACTAGGTTTTTGGAGGACTCAGAAGTGGCTAATTTGCTAAGTTGTTCCCTGACTGCTCTAGCAAACTCAGTGTTCTTCTGAAATTGGTCTTGACTAGGCTTTGAGATCTGGTAGGGTTTGAAGACTGGGTTTTTGAGCTTTTCTGTTTGGCTTATCTCTTTTGGATGACCAGTGTTGGGAATTGGAGAGGTGAAAACTACATGAGGTTTTTGGATTTGGCTTTCTATCCTAACAAGCTGTTTCCCTATTGTGTTAAGATATGTATTTGAGAAATTGTTCTGCTGAACAATATTCTTGACATTTTTCTCAAGCTCTTCTCCTACTAATTTGTAGGGTGTAGCTTCTATTTCATTCTCTCTATAAGAAATGGTTATTTTCCTAAGGGGAGGATGTTTAGACTGGATGGTTTGGTTTTCTCCGACCTTCCATTCTGGAGTCTTGTTCCTTACAGTAACAGGACTAATGAGTTTTCTTTGAAAGGATAAAGAATACTATTTTCTTTGTAATAAATCTGAAACCAATTAAAAAATTTAATTTGGATTCTGTTTTGTATGCAAAATTGGTAGTATCTTTCCTGGATGCTGTCCTTTTCTTGTAGAAAATGTCTAAAAAACCAAAGTTTTTTAGAATGGTTTTTCTTTGAATAGAAATCTTCATGTAAAATATTTTTATTGATTTGAAAATTATTTGAAATCATGTTGATTTCTGCTTCTAGATTTCGAGTTATTGCAGATGGTGATGGTGAAGAGGGGGTAGAGACGGTCTCTATATCATCATCTTTATTTGGTTCATTATAAACAGGTCTAGGGATATTGCTTTAGTAATCAACATTTTGTAATATGGTGTTTGAGCTTGGTATATCAAATGTTGAAAATCTTGGTTGTGTTTGTGATGGAGTTGGTTCTTTGTAAGGGGCATAAATAACAGAAGGTATTTTTGATACCCTTCCAATATCTATGGTCGAGGTTGAAGAGTCATCATTAGAAAATCTAGAAGAGGTTGATTTCCTGTTGAATGTAAGCTTTACTTTCCCATCTGGAAACTGGGTTATGTTTCTGAGATTTGTATTTGGCTCTGTTTGCTTTGGTGATTCAGGTTGGGTTGCACCTTCAAGGATCCATTCTTCTGGAAGAGTGATATCCTTCCATTGAATAGTTTTTGGAATAGTTGCATTGGATTTGGAAAGATCTGTTTGGAGGAATAAGGTTTATCCTTTTGGTGAGTGAAGTTTGTGTTTCGAACCAAAAGCAGAAATCATGGCTTTGTAATGTATTTTGAAAATCAATGCTATCGGAATAGATCCTTCAAGCATTTTGTAATTATGTGTTTTTATTTGAAGAACAATGCTCTTTAAAATATTTTTGTCATTTAAAGAAATTGTAATGTTTGGAAAACAATTGAAAGAAATTGGTCCTTTATTAAGGCTTGACTCAACAGTTCCTAATAAAGAATCATAAAAATTTGTAAACCTAGCATCTCTAAGGACTGCTAAGATGGAAGTATCTAAACCTTCTCTGGTAAGGGGCTTTATTCCTACCTGGACAAGGCCTATATGAATGTATTTATAATCTTTTTCTTTATGCTTCCGGAGGGTCTTTGGATTCAAAAGATATATTTCTTCAAAAGGCTTTGAAATTTGAATATCTCTTTCTTCAGTTTTGATAGTAAAATCAGTTTTGAAGAGATGAAACTTTGAAAAGTCATAGATTTGCTTCTTTGAATCTTGGGTATTTTCCAATCATCAATATGCTTTGAAAAATCTTCAATAGTGATTTTCTCACTATTTACTAAACCTTTAGACCTTGAAGACTCAGAGGTAGAAGAGTTTGAGAAAGAAGAAGATCTACAGAAAAAAGGTTCTAAATTCATTTTAAAATAAATCAAGATAACTTTCTAAACAAACATGGACCAAGCCACCAGATTTGCTGCCCTTAAATCAGACGGGACTTACTACTGTGCATAAATGAACAAGTTTGTTTATCAGTGATATGATGCAGATTAAAATGATTTTAAAATCTCTTTTATGCAAATAATCTTTTCTTCCTAGGAACAATGTAGGCTCTGATACCAATAGTGGAGACTAACAATAATGGAGACTAACAAGCGATAGCGGAGACTAATAATAATGGAGACTAACAAGTTTTTGGTGTGCAGGATTCTCAGACGAGGCAAGCACAAAGCATACACTTATTAAATCTTAAATAAAAATGGAAAATAAGATAATAAAATAAAAATTTATATTTGATGGATGAACAAATATACAAACTTTGAAATAAAAGCTTTAAAATGAAAGCTTTAAACAAAGAAATATAACTTACAAGAGTAGTTGGATACAAGAGGAAGGTGGTTTCTCACTATCACTCTCACACTCTCTTTTCTCACTATATTTCTAATGACTTGAAGAATACAAGAGTTTCTTGTTATTTTTCAGTCTATCTTCTTCTTTGGTAGCTCCTCTATTTATAGAGGTCTTCAGCCTTGAGGCTCTATAATTGTTGCTTTGGATGCTCTTCATAATGGAGTGTGGGGCTCTACGTTCTTTGGATGCTTTTGATAATAGAGTGAGGGGCTCCATGTCTTTTGCAGGAGTTGTCTGCCACGCTTCAACAGTGAGGAATCTTTTACTTTAAAAAAGTAACGGTGCATAGTCTTTTGTCTTTTTTTCTTTTCTTTTAAAAAGACTTTTTTTATTGGGTATTTGGCCCATTGCATAATTGTTTTGGGCTGCCATTTCTGGTTTTCAACCCAAGGACTTTACAAAGATGTCATTTGATGGGCTTAAATATCCCAAAACAGTCATCTTCGTTCGAGTCACCATCTAGATCAATTGCTGCTGAGCTAGTGCTGGAAGAGGAAGATGAAGCTTTAGATTTTCCTTTTGAAGAGGCGGTTTCTAGCAACTGTTTGATCAATTGTAAGAAAACTTCTTTTGTTTGAGCCACCGCTAGCTTTGGAATAATGAAAGACTTCTGTGCTAGGAAAGTGGTATGTTCTTTCGAGGGTGGCAATAAGCTATTTTTTGAAAGAAAACTTTGTACCATCTTTAGAGATAATTTTTCTTGGTGGTTGAATTTATCCCACTATTTGACTTTGAATCTTCGGGCAAGGATGATTTCTCCATCTGCTGCTTGGTTGAAATGGAAATACCATACACATACCCAGGGGAGAAAGAAGTTTGAACAAAATAAAAGTAAGGGAGGAAAACATCTTTCTATTTTGTTGGGTTTAAAGTGAGCTTTGAATAGATTAAACAAAGGTAGAACTTTTGGAATTATGGTCTCTAGAACATTGCCATAAAAATTTCACCATTGTTTAAACCAATGTGGGATTTTTGAAGTTTGGATTGTGCTTGTGTCGAAGTAGAAAAGCCAAGAATGGCTTTGTCCTTCGTTTTGTAAAAGAAAGGTATTAAACCAAGCTTGTTGGTAATCCCAATAGTTGAAAGAAGTATTTAGGCTTGAAGGGTAGGTGCTTTGGAGGGAGGTTGGAAAAGATCTTGGTGAATGTAAATCCATTCCCCAATCTATAGTGTGGAGGATCCTTTGGATGGTGCATGTGGAATATGCAGGGTCTTTTTAGTCTTTATGCTTTTTGAAGTGTTTGAATTTTGCAGAACCAGTTACCTCAAGGATAGACTAGTAGTAAGATTGGGGTTTTGATTTATTCCAAGGTTTAAAGTACCATCCTGGAGGGAAAATTTTTGAAACTAGTTTTGAGGGGCTTTGAAATACTTTGAGAGCTAGATGGTGACTCAGTCCAGGTTTTGAAAAGTTTTGTTTGGGACAAAACTATTTCTTGTGAGTTAGGCTTTGAAATACTTTGAGAGCTCAGAGATAGGCTTTGAGGAGAAATTGCTACCTCAGGTTTTGAAAAAGGGATAGAAAGTATACCTTTACCTTTGTTGGAAGAGGAGGATGTCTTTGGAGAGACTTCGGGGTAAAGCTCTACTACTTGCTTTGAATATTCTTCGACCATCTTTAAAAATTCTGGAGTTTGCTATGCAAGCCACTCCTGAATATGGAATTGCTTTTGGGCCGGATCTTCTTTCATTTCTTCCTGGATGATCTCAGTCCAGGTTCTGATAGGCTTTGAAGAGGAGGGTAAAATCTCCTTTTTCGGGCTTTGAACAACTTTTGTTGGCTTTTCCTCTTTGTCTTTTGCTCTCGACTTTCTTGGCATTTTCACTCCTGTTTTTGAAGGAACTCTCTGGTTAGAAAGTCTGGAATTGAATTCGAATCTCCTCTTATGTATTCGATTTCAAAATCAAAAACGGAAAAAATGGCTTGCCATCTGGCAAAAATCTGTTTTGAAGCTATATTTTGAACATCTTTTTGTAATACTTCTTTCGCGGATTTACAATCAATCCTTAAAAGAAATTTTTGATTTAAAAGATCGCTTTGGAATTTTGAAATGCATAAAATAATCGAAAGAATTTCTTTTTTGATAGTTGAATAATTCTTTTGTGCATCATTCCAGTGTGCAGAAGTAAACTAGACAATGCATTCTTTGTTGTTTTGAACTTGTTTGAGAATTCCACCATAACCTAAATTTGATGCATCAGTTTCAACAATTTTCAATGCAGATGGATCAGTTAAGTGTAAACATGGAATTTCAGAAACTTGCTTTTTAATGCTTTGGACAATCTTTGTATACTCATCGGTCCATGCAGGCGGATTTTTCTTTAATCTATCGTGTATGGGTTTTGATAAACAGTTCAAATTTGGATAAAAATCCATGCAATTGAGTTTTTTCCAAAATTTTATCTGGAAATTTGGAAGTAAAAGCTAGAGATCTTTCAATTGGGGTGATAGTTCCCCGGGAGACGTAGTGTCTAAGAAATCTAATTTTCGTTTGGAATAAAGATACCTTGGACTTTGAAACTACTAGACCATTTTTCTTAACAGCATAGAAAAATGTCTCCAAATGTTTGAAAATATTAACACATCATCGATATAGACAATGCAAAACTTTGAATAAGGATTGAAAATGTCATTCATGATTTTTTGAAATTCAGAAGGAGCATTTTTTAATCCGAAAGGCATTACATTCCATTCATACTGGCCAAATGGAACTGTAAATGCAGTTTTATATCGATCTTTAGGATGAATCTGGATTTGCCAGAATCCTGATTTCATATCAAACTTTGAAAAAATAAAAGCAGAATGAAGCTTTTGAAGATCTTTTTTGTTTGGAATGGGGTATCTAATCCACTTTAGAGCTTTATTCAAAGGTTTGTAGTTAATCACCAACCTAGGTGTTCCTCTTTCTATCTCACTATTTTTGTTGACATAGAAGGCTGCACAAGACCAGGGGGATTTGGATTTGGTAATTAAACCCTTTTGCTCTAAATCTTTTATTTCTACTCTACAATGGCTTTCTAGGGTTTCATTCATTTGGATGGGTCTGGCTTTGGTAGGAATTTGTTTGTTACAAAAATCTTTTTCATATGGTAAATCTACCATATGCTGTTTTCTTTTCTAAAAAGCATTAGGAAGATCAGAACAAACTTCTTTTTCAATTTTCTTTTGAAAATCAGAAATTTTTCTTTGGACAAATTCATTTTGTAATTGGCTTTGTATTCTTTTTAAACCCATATCTTGTTTTAGGTGGAAAAGTTGGGTTTGTTTTCCTTTAATCAAAGCATTTATCTCAAAATTATAAATTGAGTGAGCTTTTATAAGATTGAGATTTCTATTCTTGGATTTTTCTAAAAAAGGAAAAACAATCTTTGAATCTTTAGATTTAAAGATGATACCAGCAGTAGTTACTTTGAAAGGAGTAATTAAATTGATAAAAGGAGTTCCCAAAATAACAGTTTGTTGAAGATCCTTTGTAAGAATAAAAATATTTTTTAGAGCAATATTATTGTTTTCCTAACAAGCTGTTTTTCTATTGTGTTAAGATAGGTATTTGAGAAATTGTTCTGCTGAACAATATTCTTGACATTTTTCTCAAGCTCTTCTCCTACTAATTTGTAGGGTGTGGCTTCTATTTCGTTCTCTCCATAAGAAATGGTTATTTTCCTAAGGGGAGGATGTTCAGACTGGATGGTTTGGTTTTCTTCGACCTTCCATTATGGAGTCTTGTTCCTTACAATAACAGGACTAATGAGTTTTTCTTTGAAAGGATAAAGAATACTATTTTCTTTGTAATAAATCTGAAACCAATCAAAAAATTTGATTTGGATTCTGTTTTGTATGCAAAATTAGTAGTATCTTTCCTGGATACTGTCCTTTTCTTGTAGAAAATGTTTAAACAACCAAAGTTTTTTGGAATGGTTTTTCTTTGAATAGAAATCTTCATGTAAAAGCTTTTTATTGATTTGAAAATCTTTTGAAATCATGTTGATTTCTGCTTCTAGATTTTGAGTTATTGCAGATGATGATGGTAAAGAGGGGGTAGAGACGGTCTCTATATCATCATCTTTCTTTGGTTCATTGTAAACAGGTCTAGGGATATTGCTTTGGTAATCAACATTTTGTAATATGGTGTTTGAGCTTAGTATATCAGATGTTGAAAATCTTAGTTGTGTTTGTGATGGAGTTGGTTCTTTGTAAGGGGCATAAATAACAGAAGGTATTTTTGATACCCTTCCAATATCTATGGTCGAGGTTGAAGAGTCATCATCAGAAAATCTAGAAGAGGTTGATTTCCTGTTGAATGTAAGCTTTATTTTTCCATCTGGAAACTAGGTTATGTTTCTGAGATTTGTATTTGGCTCTGTTTGCTTTGGTGATTCAGTATATATATATATATATATATGGGAAAAAATTTGAATAACCAAAATATAATTATTTCTCAAATAATTTACTTAATTAATTTCTTAAAAATTCAAACTAATAGGATATAGAAAATAACTTTTTATTTATCTAGCATTAAAATTCCATTTAATTCATTCCAACTAGACCAAATAAAAATAAAATAAAATTAATTTAAATAAAAACTCATTATTAATCGTTATTAATATAATCATTATTAAAGAAAATTTCCGGGTATTACATTCTCCCCCCCTTAACAAAAATTCGTCCTCGAATTTTAAAGGAAAAAAATGGGCTACACTCTAAGACTGAAACTAAAGAAAATAGGGATCTCTCATCTCCAGCTCGACTTCTCGGGAACTTTCCTCGGAAGAAATAAATTCAACCACAAGACCCATCAACAAAACTCTTAAGCAAAACTGGCGAACCTGAGAATCCGTGATCCTGACTTACTACTTCTCGGAAATCAGATTTTCAGTTGCTTCCACACGGTGAGGGTCCAACACGAGCAAATGATCGAAAATACACTTCCTCAACTCAGACCTACGAACAACTGGATTTGACCTCAGAGAACATTATTTGGTGGCAAGTCCAACTTACGTGCCACCTCACCAACCTACCGACAAATCCAAGGGTTCCACACAAGAAGGGCCAACTCTGATCCTGCCAAAAATCCACTCACCAACTCCCTTCCTAATGACGTGTCCCTTGCACGTACAGAAAATCCTTAACATCCACATCACATCATCCATGACATATCATCCATCTGGGCACGATAACCAACACAAAACCACGCCATCCTAACACGAAATTCCTTTTCGACTGAAATCCAGAAGCCTTCGCTATTATCCAACATGGGGCCCACTGCGCCACAGATTCACTCTCACAGTAACTCAGCTCGTCATCTAGAGAATTCTAAGTTGACACCATTTACTTTGAAAGATTTACTTAATTATTTACTTCATAATCATCACTGATAAAAAAATTTATTATATTCTAAGAAAAATACTTCATAAAATCGTAAAATCTCTAACGGTTCCTTTATATAAAATTTTACAATATCGCGCACCAGGGTGATGATACCCCCTATCACCAAGGGTTGCAATGTACGATGTATAATGCATGTCCTAAAAATGAAATTGTGCATGCCTATAGTGAAATACCATTATGAATTCTTTTGGGACTGGGCGTAATATTGTATTTTAAAACACTTGTTCTACTTAGAAAAATATAAATAGTGTTCGCTTAAGTTTCTCTGGATTCCGAACGTCCGAAAATACTCCTACCACCTTTCTTAAGATCCTTACAATCATCAAACTCAACCATATATGCTCTGACCTCTGCTCGACTTTCCACGCACTAACTTCGGCGCTACTTATTAAGGCGATGCTTGATGCGATGACGAGGTAGTTCATAACATGACTGCAACCTCGCTCTGCACTAAATCTGACTGCGGTACCCACCATCGAAACAACAATTGAAGCATCCAAGGGCCTGACTGCACTAATCACTAGGAGAAAGCGGCATGAGTCTACCGCGCTTTAGATCTTCCCATCGCTATAATGCTCATTCTCAGCAAAGCATCAAAGACGAGCTTACGAGAAAGGAATGACCAACTCTCTAACAGTGAAGGCTGAGACACTGGAGTCAATAAAAACAATAAGACAGACTTGATCCTAACTCTGCAGTACCAAGAATCTTAGCCTAGGCCGAAGGAAATTTAAACCTAAGCTCTGATATCAATTTTGTCACGACCCCATCTGTGGGCCTGTGACCGACATTAGAGAATGGGTAGGCGTAAGGCCACCAAATCCCGTAGTAAGCCTGACACTCACTGACTTAAAATAAATCTCAATCTCATTTTTCTGATGCCACAATTATCTTAACAATTAAATTTTACATAACTAATTCGGTCTGCCAGAAGAATTTGGCGAGACCCGAAACTCATAAAATTTACAACTGATACATCTACTATTACTACTACGGAGAATCTAAGATTTTACAAATTAACATACCAAATCGAATACACCACCCAATGATGAAGGAGTCGGGTTACTAATTAAGAGTCGCAGGAAGACTAACAGTCACGAATCTGAAAAAAAACAGTAAATTGAGACTGTCAGTCTCGAGAGTGAGTTAAAATCAAATAATCTAGAGACTATTGCAGTCTTCACAGAAAATATTAATTATTCGAATCAGTATATCAAACCCTGAACATAAATACAAACCATAATATACTCATACCATAATAAAAAATAAATAAATATATATATATATATATATATATATATATATATATATATATATATTTACTTTCACGGGACGAGTGGCTCGGTAGAACCCTAACCCCAAATTCTAGTAGCCTGCGGCTCTCTTAATCCAACAGTCTGGCGCCCGAGCAAAGCTCGACCAGGGTCCTTACCTCCAGCCTGAACACTTGATTTCCAACTAAGCCGGCGTCTAGAGAGCATTGCAAGACCAGGGACCTTACCTCCAGCAATTTACTCAAATCAGCCTAGAGAGCCATGCTCGACCAGCAAAACTCATAATAATCTTATTACTTGTCCATGATCATTATCGGTGCGCACGCGGTCCTGATGTAACCCATCAGGTGGCATGTTCTACGAAAGCCACATTTCCCAAATCGCAATCATCACATTTAATAAATATTATTGTCTAATGAAATCATTCAACACATATCAAAATAAAGATTAAAAATTTAGGGTAAAGCAACGTGCAATTCGTGTGGAAAAAATAATAATATTTTTATTATTATAACGTTACTAATAATAATATTTATATTATTTTCAATAATTAATAATCAAATAAAATTTATTTATATTGCAATACTAATAATCATATTAAGCATAAATTCTAAAATAGCATATTAAATTCAGACTTAGCAATAGTGCAACGATTAAGTGACTTTAACTCACAAATTGGCGACCTCCTAGCTCTGCTCCGGTGCCTCGGTTGGAGCGAGCCAAGCAGACGGATTATCTAATCACGGAAAATAATTTATCAAAACGCGAAAACAATAAACCATTAATCCTAGGTCTAGATTCCTATTACTGATTGTCTAAGAATCTCGACTAGGAAGAATTTTACCGAAACATTCGGCAGAACCTCCCCTAAAACACAGACATTTATCCCCCGTAAAATGGGTCCAGGACCTACTAGGAAAACACTTAAAATATCCAACAATTCAAAACAACGGGAGTCGGGTCCCCAGACTTCACTATTTCAGAACTAGGCCACTTGGCAATACTGAAAGGCGGTGAGCAAAGCCAGAACAATTATTTCGACTCACAAATATCATATAATACTCAACACAAACAATAAGCATAAATTACATCAAAGAATTTCAAAATTAGCAGGCGAGAGAAAATTGCAAGGGCGGCTTGATCGCTCGGTCGACTCGCTTCCGACCATGGTCGATCGATGATCCGAACTCACCATCGTGCACTTTCGAGCATGCTTGCGACAATGATCCACCTTGGGTTTCGATCAGACCCGATCACTAGGAGATTTGCGAGCGATCTCGTAGTCGATTCGCCGCAAGCGAAGCCGATCGCCCAATAGGTGCCATTCGCGAAGCAGAGGAGAGTCGGGATACGTCAGCCCGATCGTCCATCCTCACAGGAGAACTCATTTGAAAAATGACGCGGTACGCCACCTACTTCCCCGAATCCTTTCCATTCAATACCGACATTTGACCCTTGAACTTTTTCTTATTATAATTTGGTCCCTCAACTTTTTAATTACTTACAATTTCTTCCTGCATAATTTCAATTTAACCCCTAAACTTTCCTTTAGCCTTTCAGTTAAGCCCCTAACTATTTAATTTGGGCCAAATTAGAATTATTGAAAATACACAATTACATATATACCCTTGCTTTTAAATGTAAAATTATCAAAAAGCCCTTGTCGACATATTTAATTACAAAAATACCAAACATACAGATTTTCATTAAAATCCCAAATTAATAAAATTATATTTTTAATCCTCATCCAAAAATAATTTTCTAATTTAGTGCTAAAACACAATTAAATTAAATAATCAATTTACTAAATATTTTTCAACTTAAAATTTAATACCACTAGCTAATTAAAATACCAATTTCTCCAAAATTTTCTTTTATAAAAACATCCTTTTCAAATTCTCCCATATATAATTTTATTTATATATATATATGGGTAAAAATTTGAATAACCAAAATATAATTATTTCTCAAATAATTTACTTAATTAATTTCTTAAAAATTCAAGCTAATAGGATATAGAAAATAACTTCTTATTTATCTAGCATTAAAATTCCATTTAATTCATTCAAATTAGACCAAATAAAAATAAAATAAAATTAATTTAAATAAAAACTCATTATTAATTATTATTAATATAATTATTTTTAAAGAAAATTTTTGGGTATTACATATTTAGTATTAGGAACGTTTTAAAAGCTTAAAATTTATACTAACCTAATTGCCTATAACTGAGTATTAAGTTTATGCATATATATATATGTCTATGTGTGTTAAAATAAATGAATAAATAATATTAAGGTGTTACTGTAGCTAACTTCTTAAGGGGGCCTAACTTTATATTTTTGAAAAATTTGGAGAATTGCAGCTAGATCCCTATGCTGACATCCCTCTCCTCCCTTCCCTTTCTCCCCGCTGCACTCCTCTCCCTCCCTGTTTTTTTCCATTTTCGCTGCCTGCACCTCTGCTTAATCACTAAACTCTCTTCCTTCCCCTTCTTTTTTGCCGTCGCCGCCCTTATCCCCTCTTTCTCACCAAAATAATCAAAAGGAATTGGAAGAGCCTACGTCCTTGCTGCCATCATTAGATCGCTACCTTGTTGGCGTCTTTTAGGCAAACCGACACCGGATTCTAACTCCCCACACCCCTCTAGTCAACCCTTCCCTGCCATTTCCCTTACTGGAAGCTGGTAGTGATGCCTCACAGGAACAACACCATATTTGCCTTGATCTAGACATATATATATACAGAAATAATGTAAAGTGTTCTAACAGTTAGTAAACAAAAAGTGTCAAGCTAAAGTTATGCTATAAATATTTATATTATGGTACACATATCTTTTCAACAAAATTATATTAATAAACAATGGATGTTTAATGTTTAAACAATAAACATTCAGTACATGTTTAATGAACATAAGTTAATGAACGTTTAGTAAAAATTTAATAAATATAAATTATTTCAACAAAATGCGCCAGCGTTGTGTCAACATTTGACGCTTGTTAGCATCTGACACACGCATATACATAGCCTGGACCACATATCTACATGGACCGGAATGCATGTTATAAGAATTGATAGTTAACTTTTTTGAATTATAATTGATTTTTTCACATAAACCTTCTTCGATAACCATTATTAGTCTTGATCCACTACCACTACTCTTATCACCACCATTGCTTACACTGTTGTCGCACGCTATCTATAAGGTTTAGATATTTTTATTTTAGTGATAGATTTGAAAGTGATTAGTAATGTATTTATCGAATCTCTAATCTACTAGAATAAATAAAGAAGTAGTTGAGCTCTCTTTTGTTGTTGCTAATATTTCTTGTCGTCTGTGAGTTTTCTAATTCATATATAACCTTTGTTGATTTTGCAAATTTTGGATGGTATGTCTAAAGAAAAGGAGGTTTTAAACAAGTCAATATAGACTTATTATACTTGTATATATATTAATGTGAATAGAGTACAAATGATAATATTATCCAAGAGTATGAATATATGCAAATAGAAACTGTTCTAACCTCTATTAACCAACCCCCCCTCCCCCGGTGCAATCTTAGTATGGTAATGCTAAGATTGCCTCTTAACTGTTTAAAACAAGTAATAGACAACCCTTTGGTAAAGATATCTGCAATCTGAGCATCACTAGAAATATGAAAAACTAAGATATCACCCTATTGCACCATTTCATAAACAAGTGTAGGTCAACCTCCAAGTGCATGGTGCGAGCGTGGTTAACGGGATTGACTACCAAGTACGTTGTAGATATATTGTCACGATAGATCATAATAGGTAAAGTGGGTGAAAGAAAAAGTTCACTCATGATAGATTTCAATCGACAAACTTCAACCACCACTACTGCAAGTGCACAATACTCAGATTCAACACTACTTCTAGACATGGTATGCTACTTTTTAGATGCCTAAGAAATCAAATTATTGTGCAAGAAAATACAAAAACCGGTTGTTGACTTTCTTGTGTCAAAACATCCAACCCAATTCGCATCACTATATGCCACCATTTTTGTCAAGGAACCTTAATAAAGCTATAAAGTACAAGGCAAAGATACTTTAACATACTGCAAGATCCTTTTCACAATCTACCAATGCACGACAGAAGGATTGTGCATATGCTGACATATATAATTCACGGCATAAGTGATATCCGATCGCGTGAAGGTTAATTATTGTAAGTCCCCTACAATGCTCCTATACAAGGATGGATCTTTAAAAGGCGTTATGCATAGAGAGTTGGGTTGTCTACTATGAAATGGGATATCAACTGAATTTGCATCTTGTAATTGAGCTTTCTTTATCAAGTCAAAGCATATTTTTGTTGAGAGAGAAAAAGACCATTTGAATTGGTGTCTACCTGAATGCCTAAGAAGTAATGTAAAGTTCCCATATTAGTCATAGAAAATTTTGATTTTAATTTCTCGATAAATCAACGAACAAAAGTAACACTGCTATCCCATCAAATGCCTTGTATACAAACATAGAGTAGTCAAATTTACAACTTGAAAAACCAATATCAAGAAAATAAGTAATAAACCATTTGAACCATGCCCTTGGAGCCTATCAAAGGCCATATACAAAGCTCAATTCAATTTACAAACATAATCTAGAAATTTGGAATCAATAAAGCCTTGGTTTTGGCACATATATACCTCTTCAACAAGTATCCCATGAAAAAAATGCATTTTTAACATCTAGCCAATGAATAGGCCAACCATTGGATATGGCTATAGTGAGAACAATACGGATAGTAGCCGGTTTGACGACAAGGTTAAACGTCTCATCAAAATCAACTCCATGTCTTTAATTGCAACCTTTCGCCGCTAACCGTGCTTTATGTCTTTCTATGCTACTATCAGATTTATGTTTCAACTAATATACCCACTTGCCACCAATTATGTTGATTGAACTAGAGGGAGATGGAACTAATATCCAAGTATTATTAGCCATAAGGGCATTGTATTCAAAGAGTATTACATCACACCAGACCTTACGCTTGCTAGCTTCCTTAAAAGAATTTGGTTCCCAATATTCTGTAGTAGTAGTAGTAGTAGTAATGAGAAAGAATACTTATTTCAGCTTTAATGTTTCATCCTTTTATCTTATTATCATCGAGTGTATATTATGTGGGGAGGCGTGTGTTAGATGATGAGGTGTAGGTTAGTTAGGAGATGAAGTAGTTTTAGTAGAATAGGAAGTGATATCTGTTTATATTGGTTGGGGAAAAGAGGAAAGTTGTGGGAGAGTTATTATTCTTGAATTGGATGACGATAAGGATATAGATGGAGATGGCATAATGGATTCTTTATCGGATACAAGTGTAGTAGATGAAGAAGATATATACGTAGGTTATGATAAAAGAGAAGTAGAGTTGGATTGGGAGGCTGAAAAAATGATAGGATAGAAAGGATAGAATAGTAAAAACCGTACTTGTTGATAAAACCTTAGCTCGATTAGAGAACTCTCTAACCTTATTTTGTGTAATTTTACACATGTATTTGATTTGATTTTTAATGACTTCTAAATAAATATTTATATTAGTTAAGAAGAATTTAAGTTTAATTAGGAGTTTATTTAAGTTATACCTTTATTTTAGTATTTTGTTTACTTTTAGTTTATTCAGGAATTTATATTTAATTCTTAATAAGTTTTTTTCTATTTGTAGAAAAGTCTAAAAAGGTGTCCTAGATGAACAAGAAAAAAACGAGTCCTATCCACACATAGGCATACTTGTGCCTATGTCATGCGTTGGTTAAAGAATTAAGAAACACGGCTTGACATACGACTATGTTCAAAACTGTGTCTGACACTGGATTCTGAAGAAAATAATGTATAGGGAGCACATGCATGCTCCAAACTGTACCTGCTTCTACCAAATCGAAGAAATTGTAATAACATAGCATCGGATCACACATGGGCATTGTGCCAAGTTGTGTCGAATAAAAAAATAGTTTTCTTTCACATGAAACTTGGAAATTTAGGGCAAAATAAGGTTTCTTTTAAAACTTGGCTATTAAAAGGGGAACAAATAACTATTTAAAAAGAATAACCATGATACATACAAAGCTTTTGAAGACTCATTTGAGGAGATCAAGAATATTTATGCAAATATGCAAGAATTTGAATTAACTATTTCTTCTTTTTCTTTAATTTCTTTAATGATGTTTATGTATAATGTCGCAATCATGCGCGACTAAACTCTTCTTAGGGTCCGGATTTGTGTAGCTATTCTATTACTTGTTTGGATCTTAATTTCCTTTCAATGAATTAAATTTCAGTCAATTTTATAAGTTGTTTTTACTTATTCTTGTATTTAATTTTAGGCCTGATTAACTACATGTATTTGGGTAAATTAGAGACAATGAAAGTTGTATGATTTATCAGCTCATAGACTTGTAAAACTTAAGAACCTCGATCATGAAAGTAAACAAATCCTTCGAGGAGCAATAAATTGTTGTCACGATCCTATCTGTGGGCCCTTGACCGGCACTAGAGAACAGGTAGGCTTAAGGCCACCAAAACTCGTAGTAAGTCTGCTTAATCAGCAATTCAAATATACATACATATACATACTATTAAACCAGTCCAACATGTCATTCACAAATCTCCAACTGGATGCTAATAAACATTCCATAATTTGTTACAAACTAAAATCAAACATAATATACCAGGTCCACTACTGCGGAGAGTCTAGAATTTTAAATAATTCAAAATACAAAAGTAGAAATTAATTACAATAGGCCTGAAGGAGAAGGAAGTCGAGCTATTAAACGAAAAACAATGGAGAACCTAACTGTCACCTAAGAAATTTAAAATTGAGACTGTCAGCCTCGAGAGTGAGTTAAAATCATATAATCCTATAACAAATATAGTCTTCTCAATAAAATATTTATTTAATTAGAATAACGTATCATATTATATTAAATCATATGTCATATAATAATTCAGAAAAATATAATTTAAATGCTTATAGGACGAGTGCCTCAGCATAATCTTAACCCCAATACTAGCAGCCTTTCGGCTCTCTTATTCCAATAGATCTGGTGCCTAGAGAGTAACGCTCGACAAGGAACCTTTCTCCGGCAGTCAAATTTTCACAGACCAGAGAATTATACTCGACCAAGGCAAAATCCAAAAATAACCTTTTACTATCTGTCTTTAATTAATACCGGTGTGCACGTGGTCCTGATGTAACCCATCAAGTGGCAATGTTCTACTGATGCCTTATCCCGATGTTACAATCATAGCACCAATAATAATTATAAATATTATAATCATAAGCAAACATAAGTTATTCAATGACATATTAAGAATTAAAGTTTAATAGCCTCGAGTATAGCAAACATGAAAATCATATGTAATAATAATAATAATATCAAAATAATAGCAAATATGATAGTAACAATAATGGTAATAATATTAATAATGATATCGACAATAATAATAATAAAATTTATAATAATAATGCTAATAATAATAATAATAATTAATCAATTAACAATACATTTAGTTTAAATATGATACAAAAGCAGTTGATTTTATGACTTTAACTCACAGTTCTGTCGTGCTCTGCAGTCTTTTCCTATGCCTCGGATGGAGCTGGGTGGACGGATGAATTATCTATTCACGAAAATATTCAGTTAATAAGATATTCTTAATTTTTTCTATGCCTAGACTCCTAGATTTCAGACTCGGAAATTCTACCGAAAATTCGGTAGAACCTCCTCTAAAATATGGACGTTTACTCCCCCGTATAACGGGTCCAGAACCTACTAGAAACACTTCAAATATTTCACAATTAATTAACGGGAGTCAGGCCACCAAAACTGTATTATATTTCCCCGATTCTGCAACACACCACAAATCATAATTAATTACAGATGGTCTGCCATAATATTTGTTTCACAGCCAACCCACACAAAATTTTCTGGTATTTAACTAATCAAACACAACCCCATCTACCACAAAACAGTACAATAATTAATCATACCAATTAATTTGTAATATTTATATCAAAGTCATAATTAATTAAATCTAATCAAATTAAATTATTTATAATTGATAATTAATAGCAACAATATTTCTAAAAATATAAAATATTTTTAAGATCTAAACAAAATTATATCGAGCCGAAAATCTGAAATCCTGCACTTTTGGAAAACACTAAGGTCCGAAAGCCGATACTGCCAATGTTATCGGGTTTCGAGTCCGGAAGCGCCTATGTGAAGCTTGAGATGTGCTGAAGCCAAAAACACCAAAATTACAGCCTTACCTTTGTCAGAAACTGCTAGATCATGGTGGGAAGAAGGCTGCTCCTGTGAGGCTCTCCCAAGGCTGCCGATGGAGGAACGGACATGGGGAGGAGTTGTTCCTAGCTTTTGGAGGGTGAGGAACTCGATTCTAGTGTTAGATTGCGAAAGGACAGCGACAAGTGACTGGTGCATGGCGGAATCTCCCTTTCTCCCACGCTTGACGTCGGCAACAAGGGGGGAGGAAGGAAGGAGAAGCAGCGAGGGAGGGGAAAGGAGGAAGAGCGACAACGGCTGGGGGGGCGGCAGGCGCGGAAGGAAGGAGGCGACAAGGGGAAAAAGAAAAGGGAGAAGAAAAGGAAAAATAAGAAGAAGAAGAGGGGGGAGGAAAAAGAGAAATTTTCTTCTTATTTAATTATTTATTATTATTATTTAGTTATTTATTTAATATTATTTTATTTAGTTTTATTAGGGTATTACAATTGCCAAGGAGCTTAATAAATCTTAGTTAATTGATATGACCATGAAAATAGATTGTAGTTAACTTTGGTATTCTTAGATGGGCTCAAAAGAGACTCTAAGTAATTTGGTGATTTATCCTTGACTAAATTAATGATTTGAATTATAAAAAGATCATGTAATCCGAGTAATAGTTAATAAAATAAATCCAGGCTCTAGTTTTACTTATTAGATTCTTAAAAGAAATTATTATTAGCTTTAAGTTCTCTTTTCTTATTATTTATTTATTCAATCATAATTATCTGATTTTGTTAGATTGTGAAAATATAATTAGAGCTGGTACTTGGTATCAGTCTCCTCATGGGAATGATACTCATATTTAATTTTTACTATTTGTTGTGATCCATGCACTTACGGAATTTGCTTAAAAAGTTCTTAGCGCCGTTGCCGGGGAGATCAACAATACCAATATTAGCATACATTTTATTTCCGCTAGACTGACATTTTTATTTCTATTTTATTTAATATTTTTATATTTTCTTTTCAGGTACTTGACTCTTGTTTATGCAAACAAGATCGAAACATCTTGAACTAGAGAAAGTAAATCCAAAAATCGAAAAGACTTGCAAAAAGAACTGAAAGGAGAAAAGTGAAAGAGATAGAAGAATGGCTAAACCAGCAGGAAAAGCTAGAGCTTTAGAAGAATATGGGGTTCTAAGTCTCACAAGAAGCCAAAATCGCATTGTGAAGCCAACCACCGAAGCTAATACCTTTAAAATCAAACTTGCATATATTCAAATGGTTTCACAATATCAGTTTGGTGGACTACCATAAGAGGATCCCAATACCTAGCCTCTTTCCTCGACATTTGTGACACTTTTAAGATCAATGGAGTGAGCATAGATGTTATTCGCCTTAAGTTGTTTCCCTTC
Organism: Ricinus communis; assembly: GCF_019578655.1. Taxonomy (NCBI): domain Eukaryota; kingdom Viridiplantae; phylum Streptophyta; class Magnoliopsida; order Malpighiales; family Euphorbiaceae; genus Ricinus; species Ricinus communis. The sequence continues at coordinate 20,404,518 of NC_063264.1, forward strand.
TCATTGAGAGATAAGGCAACATTATGGTTCGGATCATTGGCATCGAATTCCATCATCTCATGGAATATGCTTTCTAAGGCATTTCTTACTAAGTACTACCCACCTGGAAAGACTGCTAAATACTGCCAAGACCTTGCTGTATTTAAGCAATAACCTGAAGAATCTCTTTATAAAGCTTGGGAAAGATTTATAAAGACTCGCAAAGACATTTCCCACACCATGGTATTCCAAATTGGCTTCTCATGCAAACTTTCTATCCAGGATTGTATGAATCCTTGCAAATTACCATTGATGCTACTGCATAAGGCTCCTTTATGAGCAAGGCAGGATGATATGCACTCTTAGAGAAGATGGCATCTAATAATTATCAATGGTATGGGGAGCAAAATCAGCTTAGAAAAGCAACAAGAGTATATGAGCTTGATAGCTTAGGCATGGTAAATGCCAAGTTGGATTCCCTCACCATCCTAGAAAAGCAACAAGAGTATATGAGGTTAATAGCTTAGACATGGTAAATTCCAAGTTGGATTCCCTCAGTAAGAAATTAGAAATGTTGAATTTCACAGGTTATCCATCACAGGTGCTATCTTGTGAAGTATGCGGAGGAGGACACTCTACTACAATGTTAACAAGGTAATCTTTTTTCTAAGGTTGCTCAATTGAAAAACTTAATGCTTTGAATAATTCAATGGCAGACCTCAAGAGAATCCATACTCCAGCACATACAACCATGAGTAGAGGAACCATCTGAACTTCTCATGGTTGAATCAAGGAGGAAATTCTAATCCTGATGCTAATCAAGGGTATAAAGCACCGCCTTCATCGGGTTATCAGCAAAAGAATTCTTACCCTCAACTTGAACCCAATACAAACCTTGAGATGATGATGGAGAATTTTATCCAATCCCAAAATAAGACAATGCAAGCAGTCCAAGGAAGTTAAAGTAACAAGAAGAAAGGTTCGAACAATTGGCCATAGACAATAAGATGCTAGAACATCAGATAGCATCACAAGCTAGTTCCTCAAATTTTCATCAAATGGGCCATTTACCTACCAACCTAAGAAGAATCCTAGAGAGTATGCAAAGGCTATAACTTTGAGGAGTGGGAAACAATTATCGGAGGTTGAGCACAAGATTAAGCAACCAAGAGAATAGCAAAAAAAGATGTAAGTTGAAGATGATAAGCCAAAGAGTGATCAGTCCGAGCCCAAGGAAGTCAAGATTCCTCTATTGCCATTCCCCCAAAGAATAAATAATGGAGCACTTGATAAGCGATTTCAAAAAATCTTGAAGGTCTTCAAGCAATTAGACATCACCATTCCCTTTTTGGAGGTAGTACTCAAATGCCTAAGTATGCTAAATGCCTCATGGACATCATATCAAACAAAAGGAAGTGGGATGATCATGAGACCATACCGATGAACGAGGAGTGCAGTGCTATCATTAGAAATAAGCTTCCTTCAAAGCTTAAGGATCCAGGGAGTATCACTATACCTTGTGTTGTTGATAAATTTATAATATAGGTAGAGCACTTTGTGATTTAGGAGCTAGTGTCACTTTAATACCTTTATCTTTTTATATAGGAAATTGAACATTGTAGAGCCCAACCTACAAATTTCCTTACAACTAGCTGATAGATCCATAATCTATCCCAAAGAAATTTTGGAGGATGTACTTGTCAAAATTGGAAAATTCTATGTGCTTGTGACTTTATGGTTGTAGAGATGGAAGAGACCTTCAAACTCCTATAATTCTAGGACGATCTTTCCTTGCTACAGATGGAGCAATAATTGATATAAAAAGAGGTAAGATCAAGCTTGAAGTTAGGGAAGAAATAATAGAGTTTAACATCTTCAAAATGGCATAGAAAACTATAGCAATGTGGTCGTGCTTTAAAGTGGATGTGAGAGAGAATTATGTACAAAGATTGTTTGAGCAATAATTCATTGGCGATCCACTTAAAGCATGTTTAATTCATGATGCAAAAGAAGATGACTTCGATCCAGATGCGAGAGCTAAGCGACTTCTCCAACTAAATGAACTTGAGGAGCTTAGGATGGATGCTTATGAGAATGCAAAGATCTACAAAGAAAGAACTAAGAAGTTGCATGATAAGAATATATAAAAGAAAGAGCTTCAATAAGGAGATTTAGTGCTTCTTTTCAATCCAAGACTTGAGCTTTTTCTGGGAAAACTCAAGTTAAGATGGTGTGGACCCTTCAGAATTAAGCAAATTTTTTCACATGGAGATGTTGAACTCTCGAACAAGGAAAATGAAACATTCAAAGTCAATAGATAATGCCTTAAGCTCTTTCATACAGGAGAGTATAGCCTAAAGAGTATCTCTTGCACACTTAAAGATCCCGATTGAGATCATAGCAGTTTGGTCAAGCTAATGACCTTAAATTAGCACTAATTGGGAGGCAACCGAATAATTTTCTACTCTAGTTTATATTTTACTTTTATGTTATACTTTTATTTTATTTAGCTTAATTTTCTTTTGTTTTGAATATAAGATTATCATGCATGAAAGGAAGCATTGAAAAAGAAAATAAATGTGGATTAAAAGGCAGACACGACTATAAATACAGCTTGTTGTTTGTCGTGCTCAGGTTTGCATACTTATTATTTTTTACATTTTCTAAGCACATGCCCGCGTGTCATTTCATGTTCTTTATATTCAAAATTTAGTACCGCACACAAGTAGACACACGGCTTTGCACATGGTCGTGCCTACCTGAATCATTTTTAGATTAATGCACTATTACGCACATGGCTTTGCACATGGTCGTGTTCTCTCATATTGCATTTCAAGCCAATATCCACTAGTTGCACATGACCGTGAAATTCTCAATCCTTTGACACGGGCAACAACACACATGTGTCACGTTATTCGTCTTTTTCCATATTTTGCTTCTTTTTCTTTTCTTTTCATTCTCCCTTTTGCACCTTTTTACCCTTTTTCCTTCAATTCTTTCTGCTATAGAGACGAGACTGCTCTTGATGACTAATTAGTTTTATGCTTTTGGATATTTACCTTCGTTTTGAATATTAATATGTTATTTTCATGTGTTTCTTAGCACTTAGGTTTATGTTCATGTCTATGTTTCAACTATTTAATATTTCATGTCTGTTCTTTTTCTTTTCATGTTATGTTTATTATCTATTTCTTTTGATTATCTTATGTTTGGAAGCTAATGCACATTATGTTCCAATGCGACCAATTCAAGGCAGTATTCTATTCACCTTTATCTTAAGTTATTTTTCTTATTTGCTTTATGTTTCTTTTTATTTTATTTATATTTTTCTTATTTTAGTCATTGAGGATAATGCCTAGGATAGTATGGGGAGGATTATATATTTTGCATTATGAATGTTCAATGCATTTATGGATTAGGTGTGGGATGGTTTCATTTTGCATTTTGTTTTTATTTTGCATAATGTTCAATTTTTTAATTTTTAACTCATTTTTCCACATTTATTGTAATACTTATCCTTAAAATCCTTATTTTGAATTTTGATGCAAATTAAAGCTCAATTATGATCAGAGAGCAATGATGTATAAGTATGCATTTTTTATTTAATCATCAAACTACTGAATGGTTTATTATTTAAGATACTTTAACATGGCATTCATGTGTGAATAATTTAGTTTTTATGATTTAAGCTTATCTTGGAGATTGAATTTGAGCTCTATTTTGGACTAGAATGCATCTCATTTTAATTCTTTACAAGTATAATTAACTATAGCCCTTTTTTCTTAATAAGAGTAATACTAAAAATTTAAATTCTTGTGCTCTTAATCTACTCCAATTCTTGATAAGATATTTACGTAGCTACAATCTAAGATAGTGAACCTATCGATGCAGACTAACACAAACGGTGAGTATCAAGGCCGTATTCTCAGGAAAGGATGAACCTAGACCTACTATAACGTCTTATGTTATCTAACATAAAGAAATCAATGAAGTGTTGTTCTATGATTAATTATGGACAAACAAGTAATTAAATGTCAAATTATCTGAAAGGATTTAGGAAAACTCTCGAAGGAAAAGCAAACCCTAGGGGACCTAAGTTAATTGGATTTTTGTAAAGATAGAGATTAAATTGCAATTACCCATGGACGAAGTCTTAACTGAATTCGGTCTTCCTTTCGAGATAACCGAATTCCTAAACCTAATAACCTAAAGTTGGAATCTCTTCCTAATGATCGATTATTCGATTAGCATTAAGGTTTAACCCGCCTCTATTAAGCTTTGTTAATTCTTAATCCGGCTAGTCAATTACCCTTATCTCTAAGTGATTATTAACCAGTTCTTGCTATTCAGTTTTCTAATTACTAAACGAATCTCTCAATTACATAAAGCAATCTAAATTCCACAATTCACAATGTCTCATGAATAAAGTGACTTCTCATTAATAATAAAAGCAAGAAGAATCAAGAATTGAAAATCAAAATCTCATAACATTAAGATCAATCCACAAACATAGGAACCCCAATTGGGTTCAATAATTTAGCTACTTATACTAATAAGCATCATAAAATAACGAATAAAATCAGAAAAGTAAATTAAAGGCATGTAAACCCTTCTCTTTCAAGTTGGATGAGAAATCCTAATTTTCCAATTCAAAATATCAAACCCTAGTTTGCCTCTTGAATGCTTAAAATCTTGTCTTGATCTTCAAATCGATGTTAAAACAAGTGTAATCCTTCCTTCAATTGATGAAATTGATCTCCCAAAGTCGACAATTGAGGTCTGGAAACAAATGATTTGAGTTCGTATAATGGAAATCAAGTCAGAAAATCGAACCCATATTCACTAAATCGTTTTTGCCTATATAGTCCCTTCAGCACGACCGTGGTCAAGCCTGTGCCGGTCAGCATGGGCGAAGTCTAGGCCATGCTGAACCTGCGCATTCAGTTTTGTTGACCTCTTCCAGGCCGTGCCCAAGGCGGTGCTGAGCCACCACGAGTCGTGGTGGAGGCCGTGGTGGCTACGGAAACCGTGCCAAATTGGCACTTATGGGCAGCTTCTTGACAATTCAGCACGGCCGGAGTCCAGGCCGTGCTCAACCTTGGAATGCTAGTCCTTGCTCAATTTGATGGATTATGGTCCGTAATTACGCGTATTTTCCTCGATTATTAACAATGTCCTTCGATAATGACCTGAAACATGAAAGGAACCAAAAGACAAGTGATTCCAGCATAAAATGAGATAATTATGCACAAGAATGTAAACAATTGGGCATGTAAATATGTGTAATATGATGCCTATCAAATCACCCCACACTTAAGCTTTTGCTTGTCCTCAAGCAATCAATAACTCAATACATGCACAAGCAACAATCATCCATCAGAATCCATGCTAAAGTTCACAACTCAACCCTATTCAACATATAAAGAATGAAGCTCAAGTAACTAACAAGTTATTCACCTTTAAGAAAGAACTATAATGGTATCATCTCGAAACACAACTTATATAACAAATCAGCATTAAAGACTAAGAACCATTGCCTCACAGGAATCTCTCAAATCACTCACAGTGTTTACAGGTAAATAAGGAAATTCCCTCAATGTAGCTGCACAAAACCTGTTTACCATAAGCTTGCTCATAAATCTCATCTTTGCTACTGCGAAATAATTGAATACCAAAATCAAAGGGTCTTTTCAAGGGTTGTAATGAGGCTGAGGTAAAGGTACGAATATTTGGATAAAAGTGTAAATTATACTGAAAAATTATGCACTTAATTGAACTCAATGCTTTAGGAACTGAGTGCTAAACAATAAAAGTATTCACTAAGCCTTATTTGAAGTAAGGATGCTCACAAGAGTTAGATTCAAAAGAGCTAAAAGCTAAGAAGTAAGTAATAATTATTTTCTTTTCTTTTCTTTCTTTACTTCTTTTTTTTCTTTTTTTTAATATATACTATGTATATATATTACAGCAGCTTATGTAGGGGCTGCTGAGGTTATTGACATAAGCAATAAGAATAAATATCCAATTTTGGATTGAAAGAACCATCAAAGAATGACTGAAAAGATTAAGTGAGTTAAAAACAATGTTAGGCACTATGATTCCAGAAACATAACACATAATTACTCAGTATACAGGGTGAAAGGAAAGACAAATGTAAAGAATGGTGTATGCATAGTGATTAGTTGTAAATTATGAAGAAAAGGTTACAGCTCAAACTGGCTGACTAATGGAAACAGAGGGTATGCTTTTGGCCAGATGTGGTGAAATCCTAAGCTGCCCAAATCATCTAATGGTATTCAAAAATTCATGTAACCGCAACAACATTATAGAGCAAGTTATAGAAACGAAAGTAAGTACAGCGCACACTCAAACAAGAAAATTCATGAGCAGAGTGTGCAATGGATGCTCAATCGTGTTAGCTACAATCTAAGGCAGTGTACCTATCGATGCAGTCTAGCACTAATGGCGAGTATCAAGGTCGTATTCCTCGAGAAAGTGAAAGCCCAGAGTTACTCCTTTATTCTTTGTTATATTAACCTAAAATTAGCGATGAATAATTTCTAAACTAACTAATAGCTACAAGCTAAGTACTAAGGGAGATGCAAGAGTAATTGATAAACGAAATAATCAAGACAAGAAGACAAACCCAAATGGAATCTAAACTAGTTGGCAATCAAAAAAAAGATAAAGGATCGGTGAGTCTAATTATGCTACCCGTGGACGAATTCTTAACCGAATTCAGTTTCTCTCTCGAGATAACCGAATTCCTAAACCTAATAACCTAAAGTTGGAATCTCTTCCTAACGATTGATTCTTAAACTAGCATTAAGCTTTAATTCGCCTCTATTAAGCTTTAATTCGCCTCTATTAAGCTTTGTTAATTCTTAATCCGGCTAGTTAATTATCCTTATCTCTAAGCGATTATTAACCAGTTCTTGCTATTCAAAATTCCAATTGCCAAACGGATTTCTCAATCTCATAAAGCAATCTAAACATCACAATTCACAACGTCTCATGAATAATGCATTATCTTATTAATACTGAAAACAAGAAGAATACAAAACCAACTCAAATAATCCAACAATATAATATCAAGCCAACATATTAAAGAAATCCTAATGGATTTAATCAATCTAGCTAATCATGTTCATTCTCAAAATATACAAGAATTCAATTATAAAAAAATAAGTAAAGGTAGAGGAACCCGAATACACCAGTGGATGAGAGTAAACAGCCCCAAATCCTTTTGCTCCAATTGAATCGATTCTTGTTCCTCTTGCTCGATTTGAAAATCAATCAACGAACCTCGCCCAATCTTCTATCCTTCAAGGGAATCTGATTGAAACCTTGATCCAAGTCTCCTTTTCCCTTGGTTTCAGCTCAGAGAAATATTAGGGTTTGGGACGTTCTAACCCTAGCCGCCTCCATTTTTCCTCTCTTCTTTCTTTTAACTAATTCCCCCTGTCGCCACCAACACGGCCGTGTTCCTAGCTGTGTTGGAAACACGGTTTGGTGTTCCTGGTCGTGTTACTCTCTGTGGCCGTGCTCCATAAGATCTACTTCTTCTTTGATGTTTGACATGGCCGTGTTGGTGCCCGTGTTGGGAACACGGCCAGTGTTGAAACCAACACGACCATGTTCAGCTTCCTCATGCTCGTACTTAGCTTGTTTCGGCAGTTTTGACGTCCAATTATGCTCCAATTCTTCCTTTTATCATTCTTTGACTTCTTTTGGACCTAATGCACACAAACAGACGCATAGGGTGAGTGTTGGGACCAATTCACATCCAAATGTCTATAAAATCAATCTTAAAAACCCCATTTAGATGTGTGTATTTTACGCACATCAAATAACCCCACACTTAGCTCATTGCTTATCCTCAAGCAATTAAAGGTAAAATAAGGAAAATAAACCACTAAGGAACAATACTTAAACTGACAGACAAGCTAGAGAGCTCCTGCACATATCCCTAATAAGCGTAAGTCAAACAAAAAGAAACGAAGCAATCAATTCAAGTATCACAACCAAGATGCCAATAATTCACACAATACTGTCTCAACGAAATTGTTTAGAACCAACTCCTCACCATATTCACTTTAAATCACTCAAAATGTTTAAAGGGTAGTGTCTAATCGCTCAATGCATCAACTACTGCCTTACTTACTATATGCTTGCTCTTAAATCCTACTCCTACCACTCATGGAGAGTCAACAACCATGTCAAGAAGTCTTTATAAGGGTTGTAATGGGGATTAGGTAAGGGTAGGTAAATTTGGTCAGAGTTGAACCTATGGTGTTCTGCAATAAAATACATGACCTGCACACAAGTCACAATGATCACAAGGGGTAAACAATGGACAGTAGTCCAAGGGAAATAGGAATCAAGTCAAAATGTTTAGCTCACTTACTTTCTTTCTTTTCATCACCTTTCCCTCTTATTCTTTTTTTTCTTTTCTTTTTCTTCTTTCTTTTTTTTTCATAAGGGGAGAACATTCACATAATAGAGTGAATTTCTTTTTGGATTGAAGTAAGCTGCTACAAGATTCCAACGCTATTCCCGAGACAAAAATTCCCAATAAAAATAACTCATGTGCAAAATCATAACCCAAAGCAGAATAAAACTAAGTGGTAATGGAATATGATAAAAAAAATGGTGAAAGAAAGGGTTATCTACAGAATCAATAAACGAATGAAGGCTATTTGGCTAGAATGAAAAACCTAAGTGCCTCTATCATACCAAAGTGTTAAACTCTCCTTGTGGCCCTCAAAAGCATTACCGAGCAAGTTCTAAAACTAAAGACAGTAATTGGCACTCTCAACAATAAATAAATACAAGCATATAAAGTGTATGCTTACAATTTAGGCTCAATTTCTCACAAGTGTGCTTTTTGAGTAGGTTCCAAACAAAAATCATCAAAACAGAATTAAATAAACCAAAGCAACTTAGTGAAAAACTCAAACTAATTATCTTACATTCTTCCGCAAGACTCAACACTACTCGGTTTACCCGATCACATGGACATAAAGCGAGGATTTCAAAAGCAAGTCAACGGTAAGAGCATCGAAACAAAGTGAAAAATTTTCAAAATTTTACAAAAAATTGCACAAAGAATAAACAAATAACTGAGATGGAATAAATGAAATGCGATATATACACTAGAAAAGGATTTGAATTTCATCTGAATTTCATATATAAAATAATAGAACATGAAAGTAAGTATATATTGATATCACCACCCCACACTTGAAGGACACACTGTTCTCGGTGTACAAAATATATGAAATGAAAAGGAAAAAGAAACTAATCATACGATTATGGCTCCGGGAGTGAAAAGAGTTGCATCGGCAGGTATATCAGTATTTGGTGCATGGTGGAGGAGTGGGCCGCTCTCCGAGGATCGGAAGTAGTGTCACATGTAGGAGGCCGGTGGATCGGCAGGGCGAGCGTCAATAGGAGGCTTGTCGGTGCTTGTGTTGAAGGGTGCTCGGTCGGAGAGGAGGGCCGGTGGATCATCCGCTAGAGGGATGTCAAAATGGCTCTGCTGTTGGAACTGACTACGTGGACAGGCGGTGCAAAGTCTGTAGCAAAAATATCATCAAACATGTCATTGGCCATAGAGGCCTCTAACCTACCTCCCTGCTCAATCAGGGCCTGAAGCATAGCCCTTTGCCTCTCAAACTGAGCCATTATCTGGCTCTGAAACTCAGCCTGACGCTGTAAAAGGTCCTATTGAAAAGCCTCTTGTCGAATGAAATGCTGCTGCTGCTCCTCTGCCAACCTCTGCACTCTAAGCTGCAGCTCTCTAAAATCAATAGGGGATACTCCTAAAATAGCTAATGAAGAACTAGAATATCAAAAGAAGACTCTGGAATATCAAAAGAAGGTGGGATATCCTGTGCACCATGGGCTTGTGGGGCAGGTCGCTCCTCTCCGAGTGTTGCCAAGAGAGCATTCCTCAGTCTATACTCTTGTCCTAGCGGACCCTGCCTACGAGTCACCATCCCCATACTAATCATCTAGGGAAGTCCCAACGTTTCCATCACCCCTAGCTCTGTCAGATGTGGTATCGCCTCCTCCAAAACTCCTAAGCTCCTAGCCAGTCGAGTAATGTAAGTCCCAAAACAGAAAAATACCTTCTTTGAGTTGTTGCAGAAGGCACTGATCTATTTGGCCAATAAGTATCCCATGTCGACGGGCTGGTGCTAGTGCATGCTGTAAAGTATAAATAGGTCCGGCTGGGTAACTACACCACTGCTATCTCCTCGCGATGATGGTCCTAGCAATGATGCATGTGCATGATCCTTGAGGCAAGTTAGGCGCCTTGGGTGGCTAGCACTATATCCCTCAGTGTCATCAGAAATCTCGGCCCACATTTACGGATATGACACACCAGGCGTGTGTATACAGCTGACTGTAAACCTCCCAAATTGCATCCTCCTCGGTCCACAAGCCTAAGTGTACCCCAAACTACTGTACACTCATCGTGAAATCGCTTTGCTAGTGCGGCGGTCATTCGGTTGTTGGAAGTCCATGGCGGCTTTGCGAGAAAGAAAGTGCTGGCAAACTCCACAGTCAACTCCTATATGTTGGTTCGGCGATTGTCAAAGAAATGTTGAAATGGGGTGTCTCGAGATATTGGCGGTGCGGTTGCAAGTCAAGCCGGTCTCCGGGCAGTCTATCCTACGCCCTTTCCCAAATCTTTATGCCTCATCGATTGATATCTCACGCTCAAAGGTGGGCTGCCCTTGGAAAAGTAAGAATCGATGGCAACTGCTAGTGGTCTAATTTGGCTGAACTAGTCGGTGCGAGCTACCGATGATCGAGAGGAAGAGGAACCATCAGTCCGCCTTCTCTTGTAAACTCCCCGATCCTCGTCCGGTGGACATGGTACACCGAAAGGAAACTTTTAGTACTAAGGATCAACAAAATTTTGGCAGCATAACGGCATAAAATGAACAAACCAAACGATTTAACTCGATAAAATTAAACTGCTCAATGTCCTGCAAAGAAAATTTAATCCACAACACTGCCAAGCAATGCTAACCAATTAAATTTGCAATTCATCCATATGGAGTTTACTTCGCCATAATCCATCACAAGGCAAACCAACATGCTAATATAAAACAGACACAAACAGAGTCGACTATCTATGACAGAGCCTATTGTTTAGCGGCTGACAATAATAATAAAGAGAAAAATAAGGAATTAATCACAATCATAAATAATGGTAGAAAGAAAAATGGAAAATATGAGCAAGTTAAGTATATAAACTACATTAAATAAAATAAAAGAAAATCAAGCAGAAATATGAATGTAAATGCATGCACCAAATAATAAAATAAGGAAATAAATAAAAAAAAAAAAAATTGAAACACAAAATTCGAACACAAAGAAAACATAAATTCGAACTAATATCAAAATAAAATAATGGAAAATGAAGTTGGAGGGTACTTACTTGACAAACGCAATATCCAAAGCCTTCGAGATGAGAAATAAGAAGTGAGAGAGTAAGAGAGGAGATAATTGCCAAACTAAAGGGAGAGCAAAATTTTTGAAGATTTTGAATGAAGTGGTATATATAGGCAGTGTGCGGAACACGCCCGTGTTCTCCAATATGGGCCGTGTTCATGAACACGGTCCGGATATCGGGCTGTGTTAAGCGAATTAGAACATGCTGACTTACCACTTCTGAGAACACGCCCGTGTTACGGACACGGTCTTGGACACGGGAACGTGTTGTGGACACGGTCAGGCATAAATTCCCGTGTTAGCTTCTGTGAACGTGTTCATCTTAGTTTGATTTTCTTCAATTAGAACACGGGTCGTGTTAATGAACACGGTCTTGAACACGCCCGTGTTGAGCTCCAAGAAAATGCAAAACTTGCGATTCTCAGCACTTTCTCACTCTTTCTCACCTGCAAAACCAATAAGTCCTCAACTTATACACTCAACATAAATAAAACTTAACAAAAACCAACTATAAAACCTAATCAACTAAGTTCACAATGCAAGGGTAAAGTATTCAAATTGAAAAATAGAATTTGGGGTGCCTCCCAAAAGTGCTTCTTTTTTATGTGATGAGTCTTCTTAGCTGGACTCATGGTGAAAAGCAAACGGTGGGGATTGACGACCATCCATCCTTCTTCCAAGCAAATGGCTTCAAGTATCCGCTTAAAGGGATAATCGTCGACTTCCTCTTCCCGACTATCAAGCAAGCTACTAGTATGATGGGCAAGACTCGCTCCTCATATAATTGCACGTAGTCATGATGCTCTAGGGGCTCTTCCAATTTGAAAGCTGGAGTTTCACCAATTCGAAGGATCGACGGTTGGGCAATTTCTTTAGGAGTGTCGATGGTTTTCTTCAGTCCTTGGCTTGGTTCACTAGCTAGAAGAAACTCGAGCTCCTCCAAGACTTCCTCATTGGATAACTCGTGCTCATCTTCCATCATCGAAGGGACTTGTGAAAAATCCACTAAAAATTCCTCTAACTGCAACTCAGTATCATCAACTGTACGTTCTTGTTAATAGTCTTTCAAAATAATCATGTTCGCCTCTTCCTTTTCTGGTTCCATCTCCATGTTTAAGAAATCGTCCTGCACATAAGCATCATCGTCAAACATAATAGATAAACCAAAAAAATTCTCACCTGAACGCAAAGTGACGACGCTCAAATGTTCCTTGGATTCAGTAGCATTTGATGGATTTCCTTATTGCTCTTCAGCTAGTAACTTGAAGATTAAGCCTACTTGATGCTCTATGTTGTTAATCGAGGCTTGTTGATCTTCAAGTATCCTCTCTGTTTGTTGGAATCTATCATCAAGACTTGTAATGAACCTCATCATCAGCTCCTCCGACACTAACTCTTCATCTTGAGTTGAAGGTGCAAGATTAGGCTGCTGATGTGGTTGTTGAGATTCTGGTGGTTCTGGGCCATCTAAGCTCCATCAATAGGGTGAATGAGTGCTCCACTCTTGATTATAGGTGCTTTTATACGAATCATTTAGCTAATTGCCCGTATAATTCACGAGTTCACAGTTATAAGAATGAGTAAAATCACTGCACAATGGACAATCATTACTCAAATGTAAACCACAACAAAATTCACAAAAAACTTGAGATGAAAGGATAGGAGTGGAGAGTTGATCGGTAGCCCTGCAAAACGATTCCACTCGAGCTTCTAAAGATGCACGGGTATCCCAATTTTTAGCACTTTCTTGGTTCCTAATCCCATTTTCCAATGCGTCATACAAAGAGTTTGACTTTATCATTGACTAAATAAATATGTACAAATAAAATAAAATAAAATAAATAAACAAAAAAATCATAAAATAATAAAAAAGAAAAAAAAAAGGCTAAATTAACAAATAGCAAATTTCACTCTAGTTTTCAAACATTCCCCGGCAACGGTGCCAAAAACTTGATGGGCTAAATCGTGTTAGCTACAATCTAAGGCAGTGTACCTATCGATGCAGTCTAGCACTAATGGCGAGTATCAAGGTCGTATTCCTCGGGAAAGTGAAAGCCTAGAGTTACTCCTTTGTTCTTTGTTATATTAACCTAAAATTAGCGATGAATAATTTCTAAACTAACTAATAGCTACAAGCTAAGTACTAAGGGAGATGCAAGAGTAATTGATAAACGAAATAATCAAGACAAGAAGACAAACCCAAATGGAATCTAAACTAGTTGGCAATCAAACAAAAGATAAAGGATCGGTGAGTCTAATTATGCTACCCGTGGATGAATTCTTAACCGAATTCGGTTTCTCTCTCGAGATAACCGAATTCCTAAACCTAATAATCTAAAGTTGGAATCTCTTCCTAACGATTGGTTCTTAAATTAGCATTAAGCTTTAATTCGCCTCTATTAAGCTTTGTTACTTCTTAATCCGGCTAGTTAATTATCCTTATCTCTAAGCGATTATTAACCAGTTCTTGCTATTCAAAATTCCAATTGCCAAACGGATTTCTCAATCTCATAAAGCAATCTAAACATCACAATTCACAACGTCTCATGAATAATGCATTATCTTATTAATACTGAAAACAAGAAGAATACAAAACCAACTCAAATAATCCAATAATATAATATCAAGCCAACATATTAAAGAAATCCCAATGGATTTAATCAATCTAGCTAATCATGTTCATTCTCAAAATATACAAGAATTCAATTACAAAAAAATAAGTAAAGGTAGAGGAACCCGAATACACCCTTGGATGAGAGTAAACAGCCCCAAATCCTTCTGCTCCAATTGAATCGATTCTTGTTCCTCTTGCTCGATTTGAAAATCAATCAACGAACCTCGCCCAATCTTCGATCCTTCAAGGGAATCCCATTGAAACCTTGATCCACGTCTCCTTTTCCTTTGGTTTCAGCTCAGAAAACCATTAAAGAGGGAAATATTAGGGTTTGGGACGTTCTAACCCTAGCCGCCTCCATTTTTCCTCTCTTCTTTCTTTTAACTAATTCCCCATGTCGCCGCCAACACGGCCGTATTCCTAGCCGTGTTGGGAACACGGTTTGGTGTTCCTGGGCGTGTTACTCTCTGTGGCCGTGCTCCATAAGATCTACTTCTTCTTTGATGTTTAACATGGCCGTGTTGGTGCCCGTGTTGGGAACACGGCCAGTGTTGAAACCAACACGGCCATGTTCAGCTTCCTCATGCTCGTACCTAGCTTGTTTCGGCACTTTTGACGTCCAATTATGCTCCAATTCTTCCTTTTATCATCCTTTAACTTCTTTTGGACCTAATGCACACAAACAGACGCATAGGGTGAGTGTTGGGACCAATTCACATCCAAATGTCTATAAAATCAATCTTAAAAACCCCATTTAGATGTGTGTATTTTACGCACATCAAGCAATAAGAATAAATATCCAATTTTGGATTAAAAGAACCATCAAAGAATGACTGAAAAGATTAAGTGAGTTAAAAACAATGTTAGGCACTATGATTCCAGAAACATAACACATAATTACTCAGTATACAGGGTGAAAGGAAAGACAGATGTAAAGAATGGTGTATGCGTAGTGATTAGTTGTAAATTATGAAGAAAAGGTTACGGCTCAAACTGGCTAACTAATGGAAACAAAGGGTAGGCTTTTGGCCAGATGTGGTGAAATCCTAAGTTGCCCAAATCATCTAATGGTATTCAAAAATTCACGTAACCGCAACAAGCATTATAGAGCAAGTTCTAGAAATGAAAGTAAGTACAGCGCACACTCAAACAAGAAAATTCATGAGCATAGTGTGCAATGGATGCTCAATCGTGTTAGCTACAATCTAAGGCAGTGTACCTATCGATGCAGTCTAGCACTAATGGCGAGTATCAAGGTCATATTTCTCAAGAAAGTGAAAGCCTAAAATTACTCCTTTATTCTTTATTATATTAACCTAAAATTAGCGATGAATAATTTCTAAACTAACTAATAGCTACAAGCTAAGTACTAAGGGAGATGCAAGAGTAATTGATAAACGAAATAATCAAGACAAGAAGACAAACCCAAATAGAATCTAAACTAGTTGGCAATCAAACAAAAGATAAAGGATCGGTGAGTCTAATTATGCTACCCGTGGATGAATTCTTAACCGAATTCGGTTTCTCTCTCGAGATAACCGAATTCCTAAACCTAATAATCTAAAGTTGGAATCTCTTCCTAACGATTGGTTCTTAAATTAGCATTAAGCTTTAATTCGCCTCTATTAAGCTTTGTTACTTCTTAATCCGGCTAGTTAATTATCCTTATCTCTAAGCGATTATTAACCAATTCTTGCTATTCAAAATTCCAATTGCCAAACGAATTTCTCAATCTCATAAAGCAATCTAAACATCACAATTCACAACGTCTCATGAATAATGCATTATCTTATTAATACTGAAAACAAGAAGAATACAAAACCAACTTAAATAATCCAACAATATAATATCAAGCCAACATATTAAAGAAATCCTAATGGATTTAATCAATCTAGCTAATCATGTTCATTCTCAAAATATACAAGAATTCAATTACAAAAAAATAAGTAAAGGTAGAGGAACCCGAATACACCCTTGGATGAGAGTAAACAGCCCCAAATCCTTTTGCTCCAATTGAATCGATTCTTGTTCCTCTTGCTCAATTTGAAAATCAATCAACGAACCTCGCCCAATCTTCGGTCCTTCAAGGGAATCTGATTGAAACCTCGATCCAAGTCTCATTTTCCCTTGGTTTCAGCTCAGAAAACCCTTAGAGAGAGATATATTAGGGTTTGGGACGTTCTAACCCTAGCCGCCTCCATTTTTCCTCTCTTCTTTCTTTTAACTAATTCCCCATGTCGCCGCCAACACGGCCATGTTCCTGGCCGTGTTGGGAACACGGTTTGGTGTTCCTGGCTGTGTTACTCTCTGTGGCCATGCTCCATAAGATCTACTTCTTCTTTGATGTTTGACATGGCCGTGTTGGTTCCCGTGTCGGGAACACGGCCAGTGTTGAAACCAACACGGCCATGTTCAGCTTCCTCATGCTCGTACTTAGCTTGTTTCGGCACTTTTGATGTCCAATTATGCTCCAATTCTTCCTTTTATCATCCTTTAACTTCTTTTGGACCTAATGCACACAAACAGACGCATAGGGTGAGTGTTGGGACCAATTCACATCCAAATGTCTATAAAATCAATCTTAAAAACCCCATTTAGATGTGTGTATTTTACGCACATCAAGCAATAAGAATAAATATCCAATTTTGGATTAAAAGAACCATCAAAGAATGACTGAAAAGATTAAGTGAGTTAAAAACAATGTTAGGCACTATGATTCCAGAAACATAACACATAATTACTCAGTATACAGGGTGAAAGGAAAGACAGATGTAAAGAATGGTGTATGCGTAGTGATTAGTTGTAAATTATGAAGAAAAGGCTACGGCTCAAACTGGCTAACTAATGGAAACAAAGGGTAGGCTTTTGGCCAGATGTGGTGAAATCCTAAGTTGCCCAAATCATCTAATGGTATTCAAAAATTCACGTAACCGCAACAAGCATTATAGAGCAAGTTCTAGAAATGAAAGTAAGTACGTCAGCACACTCAAACAAGAAAATTCATGAGCATAGTGTGCAATGGATGCTCAATCGTGTTAGCTACAATCTAAGGCAGTGTACCTATCGATGCAGTCTAGCACTAATGGCGAGTATCAAGGTCATATTTCTCAAGAAAGTGAAAGCCTAAAATTACTCCTTTATTCTTTATTATATTAACCTAAAATTAGCGATGAATAATTTCTAAACTAACTAATAGCTACAAGCTAAGTACTAAGGGAGATGCAAGAGTAATTGATAAACGAAATAATCAAGACAAGAAGACAAACCCAAATAGAATCTAAACTAGTTGGCAATCAAACAAAAGATAAAGGATCGATGAGTCTAATTATGCTACCCGTGGATGAATTCTTAACCGAATTCGGTTTCTCTCTCGAGATAACCGAATTCCTAAACCTAATAATCTAAAGTTGGAATCTCTTCCTAACGATTGGTTCTTAAATTAGCATTAAGCTTTAATTCGCCTCTATTAAGCTTTGTTACTTCTTAATCCGGCTAGTTAATTATCCTTATCTCTAAGCGATTATTAACCAATTCTTGCTATTCAAAATTCCAATTGCCAAACGGATTTCTCAATCTCATAAAGCAATCTAAACATCACAATTCACAACGTCTCATGAATAATGCATTATCTTATTAATAACGAAAACAAGAAGAATACAAAACCAACTTAAATAATCCAACAATATAATATCAAGCCAACATATTAAAGAAATCCTAATGGATTTAATCAATCTAGCTAATCATGTTCATTCTCAAAATATACAAGAATTCAATTACAAAAAATAAGTAAAGGTAGAGGAACCCGAATACACCCTTGGATGAGAGTAAACAGCCCCCAAATCCTTTTGCTCCAATTGAATCGATTCTTGTTCCTCTTGCTCAATTTGAAAATCAATCAACGAACCTCGCCCCAATCTTGGTCCTTGAAGGGAATCTGATTGAAACCTCGATCCAAGTCTCATTTTCCCTTGGTTTCAGCTCAGAAAACCCTTAGAGAGAGATATATTAGGGTTTGGGACGTTCTAACCCTAGCCGCCTCCATTTTTCCTCTCTTCTTTCTTTTAACTAATTCCCCATGTCGCCGCCAACACGGCCATGTTCCTGGCCGTGTTGGGAACACGGTTTGGTGTTCCCCGTCATGTTACTCTCTGTGGCCATGCTCCATAAGATCTACTTCTTCTTTGATGTTTGACATGGCCGTGTTGGTTCCCGTGTCGGGAACACGGCCAGTGTTGAAACCAACACGGCCATGTTCAGCTTCCTCATGCTCGTACTTAGCTTGTTTTGGTAGTTTTTACGTCCAATTATGCTCCAATTCTTCCCTTTATCATCCTTTAACTTCTTTTGGACCTAATGCACACAAACAGACGCATAGGGTGAGTGTTGGGACCAATTCACATCCAAATGTCTATAAAATCAATCTTAAAAACCCCATTTAGATGTGTGTATTTTACGCACATCAAGCAATAAGAATAAATATCCAATTTTGGATTGAAAGAACCATCAAAGAATGACTGAAAAGATTAAGTGAGTTAAAAACAAGGTTAGGCACTATGATTCTAGAAACATAACACATAATTACTCAGTATACAGGGTGAAAGGAAAGACAGATGTAAAGAATGGTGTATGCGTAGTGATTAGTTGTAAATTATGAAGAAAAGGTTACGGCTCAAACTGCCTGACTAATGGAAACAGAGGGTAGGCTTTTGGCCAGATGTGGTGAAATCCTAAGTTGCCCAAATCATCTAATGGTATTCAAAAATTCACGTAACCGCAACAAGCATTATAGAGCAAGTTCTAGAAACGAAAGTAAGTACAGCGCACACTCAAACAAGAAAATTCATGAGCATAGTGTGCAATGGATGCTCAATTGTTTTTGGTTCAAAAACTCACGTTTGAAGTGGCTAAAATTTGCAATTGGTTCCTAGACTTATCAATTGAATCATCACATAAATTGAATACGAGGTTGACATAATCAAATTTCACAGTCAAAGGTTGTAAATTTGCAAGGAACTCAAGTAACACCGGTTTAACCCGGCCAAATTGACATGTTGAATATAGTGAAATTACTTTCAAGAACAGAAGATAAAGAGGGACAATCAAGTACTAGTGTGTGAATTAAGTCATTAATTACGAAAGAATAAACTAAACTTGAATGTCATGCAAACCCTAGGTCCTAACATCCTAAGAATGGTCCATTATCATTGCTTTTAAACAATTAAGGGATACCACCCCACGCTTGAGTATAACACTATCCACAGTGTTAGAAAGATTAAAACTGGGTATAGCAGATGACTCGCACATCATAGTTCTTGAAGATCATACTTAGTGTTCATTTCAAAATGGGATAGCATAGTGTTCTACTAAAACAAATTAACATAAAAGGAAAAATGAAAGGAAATAACATAACATTAAGCATGCAAAAAGCAAGAAAATTAAAATAAAATAAAATAAAGGAAAGAAAATAAAAAGAAAAAGGAAAAAGAAAAGTAGCACAAGTTTTTGTTTCACTGTTGGGAGTCTGCTGATGGTGTATCCTCACTGGTTGGATCTACTGGAAGATGAGGAGTAGGGAAAGTCGCTGAAGGAGGGGGCGATGGTGGCTCAAGGTCCATGAAGCATCCTACCAGATCGAACTCCAAATCATCGATGAGCCGCTGATTTTATGCTCTAGCGTCCATCATCTTTTTCATCTGCTCTACTATAAAGTCTGTCTGGGTGGCCTGCTCTCCAACCCGCTCATAAGCTGTTGAAGCATACTATTCAAACCGCCAAACTGTGCCCTAGTCTCATCTTGAAACTGCCCAAACTAAGTATAGTGTTGCTGTTGTAGATCGCAGACTCGATCTAGTCGGTCAGCCAAAGCATTAATCTGAGCACTCGATGTCCCTGCAGAATAAGAGGATGAGGCTCCAGATGGAGGAATAAACACTCTAATTGGGTTAGGAATCCTAACATCCGGGATCCCAGCCAATGGATCTTGGGCTCCTCTAGCCGCTACCTCTCTAGCCTCCCGACTATTGTGTTCACAAGCCTGTATTCTATACCATGTGGATGTCTAGTAGCCAAAATCATTTGCATGTTGATCATCTGTCTGATCTCTAGTGGTGTCATGTCACTAATATTTGAAAGCTTTGGCAGACAATCGTCTAAATACATCCAGTCTCCTAGCTAACCTAGTCACGTACGGGCCAAAACAACAATGCATCTTCTTCTGGGTGTCTATTATGAATGAACGAATTTGTCAAGCCAACAAATATCCCAAGTCTTCTTCTAATGTTGCATAGCCCAAAGGATGAAGACATCAGTCTGTGTTACCGCTCCAAAACTATCTCCTCTGCCTGTAATGGTGTAAGCTAATAGGGTATGGAGATAATGGAGATGATCCGGAAGGCTAGACGCCTTAGACCTACTTGGGTAGTACAATGCCGGCCTAAGTACCAATGAGTCCCACATGGTGTCATATGATATTAGGTTGATGTAGAGACATCCCTGATACTCCTCCCCTGAGATCTCCTGTTTAGTCCGTAATCCCAAATGCATGCCGAATTGTGAGACTGATATTGAGAACTCCCTTCCCCCAAGTCTGAAATAAACTGCATCAGGCTGATGCTAGTTTGTGATCTGTTGCTGCAGGAAGAAGGTGCTGAGGAACTCAATCGTAAGCTCACGGTAGGCTGGCTTAATGATGTCGAAGAATCACGCATATGGCAGAGTCTCAAACAGAGTGCGCACATCCTAAACCAATCCCACTCTTTCCAGGGATATGAAGTTGATGCAACGACCCGCCATCACTTACTTCCATCTCATGACTTGGAATCAACTTTCGTTATCTACATTAGGGAATGTCCATAATGGATGATGACCAGGTGCAGGTGGATTCGCCGCTGGTGCTCTTCGGGCTCGGACTAATTGTTGTTGCAGTGGAAGTGGAGGTGCTGGGGCTGGTGCTGGTGCTGGTGTTGGTGCTAGTTCTGGTGCTGTGGAGGAAGATGTTCCTTCGCCACGCAATCGTTTGCTGGTAGCGATGCATTTCAGTTGCTTTCTTCGGGATTAATCGCGGTCCGTCATATTACCTAATGCAATGAATCATTAGTTATTCGTACAAGAAATCAAGTTAATCAGAAATCCTACCGAAAATTATATGGCATAACGGCTATAATTCGACTAACAAAAAACTTTAGACTTAACAAAAGACTAAAGCCTCAATCTCCTGTATAAACTAATTAACAAATACATTCCAACCTACTTTATCATGCACCAACTAACGCAACTTTATGCTAACAACTGTTCATAATAAAATGCCATAGACAAACTTTATTTCTGCCAAACCCCACATTTATCATTTTCATAATCGAATTCACAGCAAACATAGCAACTAATATAAATTAAATCTAACTGAGTTCATATTGAAGCAGTGTAATAACGTACAACTACCAAAACATACTAGCACGTTCTAAATAAAGTATATGCATAAAAGAAAAACCAAATTAAAACAAATAAAAGCAAAAAGTGAAGAGACTTACTTGGAATTGCTGAGAAAAGTAAGAAGGATGAGAGAAATGGAAGAAAACAGCACCTTAGAGCTTAGAAATGGGGTAGCAAAATTTTTGAAAGCTCCCCTTTTTATAGGCACGGGGATCAGCACAAGCAAGGGCAAGGCCGTGCTGATCAGCACGGCCAGGACCCAGCCCGTGCTGAGCCCTTAAGCTTCAATGATGCACCATTTGGCACTGGTGGGGGGCAGTAGTCTTGACGGCCTGACACAGTATTCTTGCCGTGATGCCTTCGGAAGCCATGCTGAATTGGCTAAGTTTTTCTTTGTGCTTTATGTGTTCTCTCACCATGGGCTTGACTCCGACCGTGCTGATCAGCACGACCTGGCCACAGAAACCGTGGTGAAAGGGTTGATTCCGGGCTTTCCTTCGCCATCTCGAGTCGTCGAACTCCCTACCTGCATTCGACACATATACGTACACATTTAGGCCGTAAATCAAGTAAGTAAATCAAACGGGAAAGTCACACTTCACCGATTACTAAAAATTCGACATAAGTTATTCTAACACTAAGTTCATACAACTATGTTTAATATAAAAAGTGATTGTTCTAAAGATCAATAAGCATGCAACGAATGATAACATAAAAATGGACCGAAGAAAAAAGCATAAAACTAGAATGGGAATGCCTCCCAACAGCGCTTCTTTTTTATTCTTAAGTCATTAAGCTGGACTCGATATGAATCATCATTGCAGGTACAACATCATGTTAACCCGCTGCTCAGTCTCCAACGAGTTTCCGTAATACACCTTGAGCCTATATCCATTGACTTTGAAATCACCCTTCTTGGGATGATGAAGCTCGACTGTGCCATATGGGAAAACCTGCTTAACCACGAAGTGCCCCGATCGTCGACTCCTAAGCTTCCTTGGGAACAATCGAAGACGTGAGTTATATAGCAATACTCTATCTCCACTCTGAAACTCCTTGGGACCTTTGAGCCTCTGATCGTGCCACTTCTTTGTCTTCGCCTTGTAAATTGAGGAGTTTTCATACGCTTGTTGACGCCATTCCTCCAATTCACCCAGTTGCCACTGTTTTTCCTTACCTGTAGAATCAACATCAAATTTGCAAGTTTTAAGGGCCCAAAGAGCCCTGTCTTCTAATTTGATAGGTAAATGACAAGATTTCCCATATACCAGCCTATAGGGCATAAAACCTGTGGAGGTCCTATATGCAGTTCTAAATGCCCATAATGCATCATCTAGTTTAGAGGCCCAATCCTTCCAACTTACACCCATAGTTCTCTCTAATATATGTTTTAAACCCCTATTAGTAACCTCAAATTGCCCACTGGTTTGTGGGTGATAAGGAGTGGAGAGCCGCTGCGTTACACCATAGTGCTTGAGTGCCTTCTCTAATTGAGCATAGCAGAAATGCGTTCCCCTGTCACTAATTAGCACTCTGGGTGTGCCGAACCTAGCAACTAACTTTTTAAGGAACCTGCAAACAACTCTACCATCGTCAGTGGGTAAGGTCTGTGCCTCAAGCCATTTGGAGAAATATTCAATAGCTACTAGGATATACTTATTACCATTTGAGGAAGGGAAGGGTCCCATGAAGTCAATACCCTAAATGTCAAATATCTCAACTGTCTACATACTGTTTTGGGGCATCTCATCACGGGCAAAGATATTACCTGAGCACTGACAAGCGTCGCAAAACTAAACAAAGGTTCTAGCCTCCTGGAAGATAGTTGGCCAATAAAAGCCTGCATCCAACACCTTCCTAGCAGTATGGTTTGCCGCTTGATGGCCTTCTGCACACACTTGATATAGGAAGGGGTCTTCCCAAATGTAGTATTTCAAATCGGCAAAGAATTTCTTTTTTTGCTGATAAGTCATACCCTTTGTTAAGACCCTAGCCACAAGATAGTTAGCATAATCAGAAAACCATGGAGAATCGAAATATACCTTTAATGAATACAAGTGCTCCTCTAGAAATCGATCATCTATCGTGCTCTCATCAAGTGCATCCAAGCTCGGATTCTCTAGTCTAGATAGGTGATCTGCTGCCAAATTTTTTGTGCCCTTCTTATCTCTAATCTCAATTTTGAATTCCTGCAACAATAGAATCCATCTTATCAATCTTGGCTTAGCATCATGCTTATTAAACAAATACCTCAAAGCTGAATGGTCAGTGAAGACGATGGTCTTTGATAAGATGAGGTATGATCAAAATTTGTCGAAGGCATACACAACAGACAATAACTCTTTCTCTATAGTAGTGTAATGTTCCTGGGCTCCTGTTAACATCTTGCTAGCATAGTAAATGGGTTGGAACTTTTTATCAAACCTCTATCCAAGTACAGCTCCAACTGCATAGCCACTAGCATCGCACATTAGTTCAAAGGGCAGCCCCCAATCAGGCGAAGCCATGATAGGGGCTGTGGTCAAAAGTTTCTTTAATAACTCAAAAGAAGATACACATACATCATAAAAAACGAAAGGTGCATCCTTAACTAGCAATTGAGTAAGAGGCCTAGCAATCCTAGAGAAATTTCTAATGAATCTTCTATAAAATCCAGCATGGCCTAAGAAACTCCTAACAGCCCTAATAGAACTAGGAGGTGGTAGCTTAGATATTGTTTCTATTTTAGCTCTATCGACTTTCATCGCCGCATGTGAAATCTTATGCCCTAGAACGATTTCCTCTCTCACCATAAAATGACACTTTTCCCAATTTAGCACCAAGTTAGCCTCAATGCACCTAGCTAACATGCGTTCTAGATTTGCCAAACAGTGAGAGAATGAGTTACCAAAAACAGAGAAGTCATCCATAAATACCTCCATCGACTCCTCAATCATATCATAAAAAATGGCCATCATACACCGCTGAAACGTAGCCGGCGCATTGCGTAAGCCGAAAGGCATTGGTCTATAAACAAATGTCCCGTAGGGGCAGGTGAAAGTTGTCTTCTCTTGCTCTTCAAGTGCAATTGGGATTTGAAAATATCCTGAAAAACCATCAAGGAAACAGTAAAACATGTGTCCTGCCAATCATTCTAACATCTGATCAATCAAAGGAAGAGGGAAGTGATCCTTCTGAGTTGCATCATTAAGCCTCCTGTAATCGATGACACTCAGAATCCTATTACCATCCGTGTAGGTATCAGCTCATCCTACTCATTTCGAATTATTGTCGTGCCTCCTTTCTTCGGCACAACCTGCACAGGGCTCACCCAAGAACTGTCAGAAATAGGATAAATTAATCCTGCATCTA
The DNA here is from genome assembly GCF_019578655.1 of Ricinus communis. NCBI lineage: Eukaryota > Viridiplantae > Streptophyta > Magnoliopsida > Malpighiales > Euphorbiaceae > Ricinus > Ricinus communis. The sequence goes on from NC_063264.1 coordinate 20,429,359, forward strand.
GGAGCCTAATTACCTCCTTTTTCACTACTTCCTTCATGTTCGGATTAAGCCGCCTCTGTGGCTGAACTACTGCTTTATAGCTATCCTCCATAAGAATCTTGTGAGAATAAAAACTTGGGTTGATTCCGGGAATATCAACTATTTTGTAGGTGAAGGCCTTCTTATACCTATTGAGCGCATCTAGAGTTTTTGCTCGCCTCCTCAGGTGTTAAATCTGCTGTAATAATCACTGGTAACTTTTCTTCCTCATCCAAGAATCCATAGCTTAAGTGCTTAGGCAGCTTCTTCAATTCTAAGGCCGGGGGGTCCTCAAAAGAAGACTTCACTTTCCGCACTTATGACCTGTCAAGAGAAAGAAAAGGATCAATAGAACAGCTAGGCTCAGTAGCCAATAAACTAGCGAGCTGCTCCAACACTTGCTCGTTGGACAACTCCTCCTCCTCTCCTTGCAAGGCTACCTGCAAAGGATCATCAAGCAACATTTCCCGTAAGTGAGACTCAACCAAATTATCCATAATATCAATAGAAAATATAGCATCATCATGGTCTAAAGAGTGTCTCATAGTAGTCACTAGGTAGAAGGTGATCGTCTCATCGTCTACCCTAAGTTTAAGCTTTCCATCACAAACATCTATTACAGCCCTAGATGTTGCAAGAAAAGTTCTACCTAGGATTAAAGGTACAGTACTCTCACCTTCCATATTCATAACTATAAAATCTACAGGAAAAATAAACTTGTCTACCTTAACAAGCACATCTTCAACTATACCCCTAGGAATTTTTACAGTTCTATCAACTAATTGAATGCTCATCCTAGTGGGCTTAGGTTCATTCAAACCTAATTTATCAAACAAACTAGTGGGCATTAAATTTATACTAGCTCCTAAATCAGCTAATGCACCACTAATAGGCAAATCGCCAATGACACAAGGAACAGTAAAACTCCCTGGGTCTCTTCTTTTGAGTGGCAACTTGTTCTAAAGAATAGCCAAACACTCCTCGTTCAGAGTCACGAGTCCCAAATCCTCCAACTTCCTTTTGTTGCTCAAAATTTTCTTTAGGAACTTTGCATACTTTAGGATCTGTAAAATAGCTTTAACAAAAGGCAAGTTAATCCGTAGTTGTTTAAACAAGTCAAGAAACTTACTAAATGCTTATCAACCTTCTCCTACTTAAGTCGAGTAGGGTAGGGGGCTGGTGGCTGGTACTCTCTCACAAGGTTATTCTGCCTGTCTTCCATATTTTCTCCTCCCATTGTCTCAGGCTCGGGCTCCTGCCTAGCTTGCTTATCCTGCATACAAACATCCTCATCATCAGCTAAAGGTAGAGAGCTAGATAATTGCTTACCTGACTACAAGGTGACAGCCTTACAATGCTCCCTAGGGTTTGACTCTGTTGTGCTAGGGAGCGATCCTTGTGGCCTCTCAAACAACATCTTAGAAATCTGCCCAATTTGACTCTTTAAATTCTGGATAGATGCCTGCTGATTTCTAAGGGCACTGCCTGTTTGCTGGAATCTCATCTTTGTCGACGTGACAAACTTCATCATCAGCTCCTCCAAGTTAGATTTCTTTTCGGCTGGTGGAAGGGGTTGTGATGGTATAGCTTGCTACTGCGGTTGTGGTGGCTGCTGATATAGTCTTTGAAAGCGTGGTGGACCCTGGGCGTTGTTATTTCTCCACCCGAAATTTGGATGGTTACGCTAGTCGGGGTTGTATGTGTTGCTGTATGGGTTGTTCTGCTGTCTAAGGGCATTACCCATGTAGTCTACCTGTTCCATGTCAGCAGAAACAATAGAGGAAGAATTATTACTATAAGCAAACATACCTCCCGCATTATAGTTTACACTGTAGTGCGGGCCACCACAAAATTCACAGCTTATTTGGGCTACATGAACCGGCAAGTCAGAAGCTCCACTTGAGCTGCTAAGGTTGCTGTGGAGTCTAACTGGTTGACCATTCCTTGTTTGACCGGCTGATTCCTAGAGGATTGCCACTAGTAGTTGTTCATGGCCATCTCTTCTATCAGGCTCTGCGCCTGCTCCGGCGTCTTGCTGTTTAAAGGTTCACCTGCTGCAGCGTCCACCATTTGCCTCGTAGCAAGGTTCAAACCGCTGTAAAAGGTCTGAACCTGCATCCATACTGGTAGACCGTGGTGTGGACAGCATCTCAACAAGTCTTTATACCTCTCCCAGGCATCGTACATGCTCTCATCGTCCATCTGCACAAAAGAAGAAATGTCATTTCTCAATTTAGCAGTTTTAGCTGGAGGAAAATACTTGTAAAGAAATTTTTCAGCCAATGATTTCCAAGTTGTAATAGTGTGCGGTGGAAAGGACTGCAACCATGTCTTTGCTCTATCCCTTAAAGAAAATGGAAGTAATCTCAGCCGGATGGCATCATCGGTAGTTCCATTTATCTTGAAAGTGTCACATCTCTCCAAAAAGTTGGCTATATGGGCATTGGGATCCTCGCTTGGCAGCCCCCCAAACTGTACACTCTGTTGTACCATCTGGATCACATTTGGCTTTATCTCGAAATTGTTAACTGCCATCGCCGGTCTGAATATACTCGTTTATGTCCCATCCAATGATGGTCTAGCAAACTCGTACATCATTTTATTTACATCCGTTGCGACATTTCCATTGTGATTCTCCATCCCTTCTGGTCTATCTACAGGTACCTCAACCTCCATCTCCTCCTCTTCTAATTGCAAACGCTTCCTTAAAAGTCTGAGGGATCGTTCTGGATCAGACAGAGACTCTATAAGATCAGAGTTTGAGCTCTTGGTCATAAACTACCTACAAGTGGAATGTAGCGACCAAAGAACAACAATAGTTAAAATAATGAAAGAATAAAATAAAGAAAAATAAAGACAGAAAAGTAAATATGGCTAAATTAACAAAAACACAAGTTTGTTCTAATTCACACAGAAAGTATTAGTCCCCGACAACGGCGCCAAAAACTTGATAAGCTATTTACGTAGCTACAATCTAAGGCAGTGAACCTATCGATGCAGACTAGCATAAATAGTAAGTATCAAGGTCGTATTCTCGGGAAAGGGTGAACCTAGACCTACTATAGCGTCTTATGTTATCTAACCTAAAGAAATCAATAAAGTATTATTCTATGATTAATTATGGACAAACAAGTAATTAAATGTCAAATTATCTGAAAGGATTTAGGAAAACTCTCGAAGGAAAAGCAAACCCTAGGGGACCTAAGTTAATTGGATTTTTGTAAAGATAGAGATTAAATTGATTATCAATTGCAATTACCCGTGGACGAAGTCTTAACTGAATTTGGTCTCCCTCTCAAGATAACCGAATTCCTAAACCTAATAACCTAAGTTGGAATCTCTTCCTAACGATCGATTATTCGATTAGCATTAAGGTTTAACCCGCCTCTATTAAGCTTTGTTAATTCTTAATCCGGCTAGTCAATTACCCTTATCTCTAAGTGATTATTAACCAGTTCTTGCTATTCAGTTTTCCGATTACTAAACGAATCTCTCAATTACATAAAGCAATCTAAATTCCACAATTCACAACGTCTTATGAATAAAGTGACTTCTCATTAATAATAAAAGCAAGAAGAATCAAGAATTGACAATCAAAATCTCATAACATTAAAGATCAATCCACAAATATAGGAACCCCAATTGGGTTCAACAATTTAACTACTCATACTAATAAGCATCACAAAATAAGGAATAAAATCAGAAAAGAAAATTAAAGGCATGTACACCCTTCTCTTTCAAGTTGGATGAGAAAACCTAATTTTCCAATTCAAAATATCAAACCCTAATTTGCCTCTTAACTGCTCCCAAATCTTGTCTTGATCTTCAAATTGATGTTGAAACAAGTGTAATCCTTCCTTCAATTGATGAAATTAATATCCCAAAGTCAACAATTGAGGTTTGGAAACAAATGATTTGAGTTTGTATAATGGAAATCAAGTCAGAAAATTGAACCCCCATTCACCAAATCGTTTTTGCCTATATAGTCCCTTTAGCACGGCCGTGGTCAAGCCTGTGCACGGGCAGAGTCCAGGCCGTGCTGAACCTGCGCATTCAGTTTTATTGACCTCTTCCAAGCCGTGCCTAAGCCGGTGCTGAGCCACCACGGGTCGTGGTGGAGGCCGTGATGTCTCCGGAAACCGTGCCAAAATGGCACTTCTAGGGGCAGCTTTTTGACAATTCAACACGGGTGGAGTCCAGGCCGTGCTCAACCTCGGAATGCTAGTCCTTGCTCAATTTGATGGATTCTGGTCCGTAATTGCACGTATTTTCCTTGATTATTGACAATGTCCTTCGATAATGACCTGAAACGTGAAAGGAACCAAAAGACATGTGATTCTAGCATAAAACGAGATAATTATGGAGAAGAATGTAAACAGTTGGGCATGTAAATATGTGTAATATGATGCCTATCAATTCTCTAATTAGAATATGAGTATCCAAATGGCTCAGTTGGCGGTATCCATGCTTAGTAGTGCAGGAACAGTGGGGGAATACTAAGAATGGGAAGTTTTGAGAAATAAAAAGGAAGAGATGGAACGTAAAACGCACTTATCAAAGTAATAAAAAAAAAGAATATTATAAAATGGAGCGTAAAACGCATTCATAACCAATCTTTATTTTCAAAAGAATTATAATTGTTAATGTTCTTCTTCTAAAGTTTTGTTCATTGGATTTCAAAGAATTAAAAGTTTAGGTTGTGATTAGTAAATTATTCATATATGATATACTTTTGTTCAATTATCTTCCTTGATAAATATTTTTAGTCTCGATATTGTCAACTTGCATTACTTAAGCATTGTAACTTTTTGGTTGTGATTGAGCTAGTTTTTAAATTATTAAATTAGATTTTTGCTTGAGGACAAGTAAAGCTCTAGTGCAAGAGAATTTATTGTGTATAATTTTACACATGTATTTGAGTTGAATTTTAATGATTTTTGAATAAATAGTTATATTAGTTAAGGAAAATTTAAGTTTAATTAAGAATTTATTTAAGTTATACCTTTATTTTAGTATTTTGTTTACTTTTAGTTTATTTAGGAATTTGTATTTAATTTTTAATAAGTTTTTTCCTTTTTATAGAAAAGTCTAAAAAGGTGCCCTAGATGATCAAGGAAAATGTGTCATGTCTATACATGGACGTGCTTGTGCCTATGTTATATGCTGGATAAAGAATTATGAAGCACGACTTGACACATGGCCATGTTCAAAGCCATGTCTGTCACTGGATTCTAAAGAAAATAACGTACAGGGAGCACACGGGTGTGCTCCATACCGTGCTTACTTCTGCCCAAATCAAACAAATTGTAAGAACACAACACAGGATCATGCATGGGCGTGTACCAAGCCATGCCGTAAGGTTAAGGACGTGACATAGCCCTGTGGCAAGCCATATCGAATAAAAGAGAGTTTTCTTTCACACGAAACTCGGAGATTTATGGTAAAATAGGATTTTCTTTGAGTCTTAGCTATAAAAAAGAGAACAAATAGCTATTTTAAAAGAATAACTATGATGGATACAGAGCTTTTAAAGACTCATTTAAGGAGATCAAGAAGATTTGTGCAAAGATTCAAGAGTTTAAATTAACTATTTCTTCTTCTTCTTTGATTTCTTTAATGATGTATGTATAATGTCGCAATCATACGCGCTCTTCTTAGGGTTCGGATTTGTGTAGCTATTCTATTAGTTATTTGGATCTTAATATCCTTTCAATAAATTAAATTTCAGTCAATTTATGAGTTCCTTTTACTTGTTCTTATATTTAATTTTAGGCCTGATTAAATACATGTATTTGGGTAAATTAGAGACAATGAAAGTTGTATGATTTATCAGCTCATAGACTTGTAAAACTTAGGAATCTCGATCACGAAAGTAGACGAATCCTTCGGGAAGCAATAAATTGTTAAGGAGTTTAATGAACCCTAATTAATTGATGTGACCATGAAAATATGTTGTAGTTAATTTTGGTATTCTTAGATGAGCTCGAAAGAGACTCTAAGTAATTTGAATGATTTACCCTTGTATAAATTAATGATTTGAATTGTAAAAAGATCCTGTAATCAGAGTAATAGTTAGTGAAACAAATCCATGCTCTAGTTTTACTTATTAGATTTTTAAAAAAAATTATTATTAGCTTTAAGTTCTCTTTTCTTATTATTTATTTATTCAATTACAATTATTTGATTTTGTTAGATTATGGGAATACAATTAGGGATGGTACTTCGTATTAATATCCTTGCGGGAACGATACTCATATTCATTCTTTACTACTTGTTGCAATTTATGCACCTGCGAAATTTTCCTAACAAAGTTTATCTAAAACCTTGTCATGAGGAAAACTAGGAACTGTAGTATTCTTTGAATAGGTTACATGGTGTGAAACTAAAATTTTGCCTATAGAGAGTTCATAACACCGATAACCTTTCTGATTTAATGCATAGCCAAGACATACACATTCTCGTGCCTATGGAGCCAATTTATGTGGAATAGGGCTGGTAACATGAGCAAAGCAAAGGTATATGAAAACTCTTAACATAGGACATCAGGTTTAACACAAAAAGTAGTTCATACGGACTTGTAAAGGATAATGCACCAATGAGATAGCTTGTTGATAGTAAAAACAACAACATGTAATGCCTCAATACAAAATTGAGGTGATAAATGGGACTAAAACAACAATGTTCAAACTGCATCAAGTAGTGTTCGATGCATTCTTTCTACCTATCCACTTTGTTGTGGAGTTTATGGACATGAGAATCAAGCAATAATTCATTGTCTAGAAATAATTTGTTAAACTTGGTGTTGAGATACTTTCCAATATTATAACACTGAAATTGCTTTATTTTCTTACCAAATTATGTTTTAACCATTGTTTTAATAGCAACAAAAACATCAAAGACTTCATGCTTAGCTCGTAATGGAAATACCCAACAACAATTAGTGAAATCATTAAGAAATAACACATAATACTGAAGGCCAAGAAAAGATGAAATAATAGAATACCAAATATCGAAATTTATTAACAGAAAAGGTTCCTTGGATGCATTTATTAAATCATAAAAAGGAAGCTTAGAGTGCTTTTATAATTTACAAGAATGAAAAACTGATTCAAAATGTTTGGAACTAAAAAGACTAGAATTTTGTTTATAAAATTGAGACATGATAGGAACTCTAGGATGAGCAAGTCGTTGATGCCAAAGAGTTGGTGAAGCTTTGGAAACAACCATAGTAGTAAGAGAACTTGACGAATCTGATTTGACAAAAGGATATAGTGACCCTTGACTATTGTAACGAAATACATCCCTCTGCGTTGGAAAACCCTTCACAGAAAAAACCAAGGAATCAAAGTTTAATTGATAGGAATTATCTTTTGTAAAGCGAAGAACATAAATAAGATTGTGTTTTAAGTGAGGGACAATAAGAACATCATGTGAAACAAACTTTGAGAAAGCGATATAAATAGTTTTATGGCCTATATGTTATAAATAATTCAACTCCATCACCGATAATCACAGTATCATCATAGTATTTGGTATAGAAGAATCCAAAATATCTACATTGTTAGCCATATGGTAGGAAGCACCCATATCAGTTTTCCATGTGGGCTTATGTAAATGAATTCCAGCAAAAGCATTATTCAAGTCATGAGAGGGAGAAGTTCTTTGAGTGCAGAATTTTACAGTGTGAGAGGAAGCATCACAAATTTGGCACTGCAGAGATGGCACCGCGAGAATGGAAGAAGTTGATTTGTTATGCCAAGTTGGTTTGATATTGTTTGAGTAATATGGTCTGCCTTGATAAGTTTATGGCCTCGAACTTTGATCATAAGAAAAACCACTACAAAAAGAGGATGAAGATCTTAGAAGTAGTTATATCCGCCTCTTGATTAATTATAACGGCACCATAACCATCACAAAAAAACTACCATAATTAGTATATCCACCACAATTCGAACAATCAATAAAGCTTAAGTATCTGTCAGATTTTTAGTATCATATTGCAAGTGAGATTCATGTGCTAAGAGAAAGGAGCGCAACTCAAGAAAAGTTGGAAGAGGTTTCCTTTCCATCATCACAGTAACAACATCTAAGTATTCACTAGATAAACCATATAATATTTGAAGAATTATGTTATCGTCGTCAATAAGTCTTCCAATAGAATGGAGTCAGTTGTGGATTTGATGAAGTGAAGATATTCTGCCTTGGACTTGGTACCTTCAGAGGCTTGATTAAAGGCTAACTTCAGTTATAGATATTTTGCATTAACATGATCATGAAAGAGCTTTTCAATCTCGTTCCAGGATTGTTTAGTAGTAAGAAGTCTTTTCGGGTTGCAAGACATGCTTGAGAATTTCATTTGAGATTATTGTGTGTAACCATGAGATAATAACATACTCAATTTGTTGCTATAGTAGTAGAGTTTTGTTTGGTAATGGAAACTGTGAAAGGAAGGGGTTCAGAATTATCCTCAATATGATTAATAATTTGATGGCAGCGAAGACATTAAGGAATAAAGTTTGCTATAACTAAAAATTGGTGAAATCAAGTATTACTGAAACATGATTTTTAATGTTACTAACACTGAAAACAAAATGAAGGGTAGAAGTAAAAGGGATGGGTTCAGAGATTTCAGAAGAAGAATTGGAAGAAGGAGAGGAAGACATGATGGAGGTGAAAGGAAGAAGAAAATTAGATTTAGGTTTAGAAAAAGAGTAGTGGCTCCAATATCATAAAGAAAGGGAGGTTTTAACAAATCAATATGGACTTGTTATACCGGTATGTTTATTAATGTGGATAGAATACAAATGATAGTATTGTCAAAGAGTACAAATATAAAGTCTTCTATACTCCATTGATGTCTACATATTAGTTTTGCATATTGATTTATTTTGCAAAGCAGCTAGGATTTTGGTTAGATTATGAGAGTTTTATAATATAGAAAGTGAATTGTTGATTTCTTATTTTCTTTTGTATCAATGAGTACTTGGAATTCCCAATTTCTTAAGGATTGCTTAGGCAAGAAGATGAGAAACTAAAGCTGATGATTGCTATAGATAAGAATAATATAGAGATGTTAATACATGTTTTTAAAGTTTGACCACGCAAGTGAGCCACTTGAATCCAAAGAGAGTACTAATTTGGTGGTAGTAGCGAGAGACATGCCATTTTTACAAACTCTCAATCATTTCTTCTCCTAGATATTTGCATTAAATTAGTATCTTAATCTAATTATAAAATTATGTATATCTGTGTGACATTTTTGTATTGGAATTTGACACCATCATTGTCAGAACTAAAGCCACCATTAGCATGACACTTACCTCATCACTTGAAGCAACAACCTAATTCCATTAAATCTTTGTGCTGAATTAGCAAAACAACCTTTTGCACCATTATACATGATCATGTGTCTGAAGAGTTGCTCTTTTATGCATGATGTCACGGGCTTGATCTTTTCTACCAACGAACCGTGCGGCACTAGCTACTTTCTCACGGAAACAAGTAAGCTAGTCAGCCTTACTCTTCAAATGCTAGGCAAAATGCTAGCTAGGATGGTAAGAAGAACAAAAGAGAGCTTAAGAAAGCTTAGAGAGAGAACTTCTAGAGAAAGAAACTGCTTGCTCTTCTATTTGATTATGCTTGAATTGCTTGATTATAACTTAATTTACTTCATGCTTACAAATAAATTCTCTAAGCTATATATAGGCCTCCACCTCCTCAATGGACGGTGAGGATACATTCAATCTAATGGCTAAGATTAAGTATCTAGAATGTTCTACACACTTCCATACTTATCTACACATTATACATGCATCTAGATTATTCTAGAATGTTCCAGATGCTTCCAGATGTTTCCAGATGATTCTAGAATGTTCTAGAATCTTTCCTTACTTTGTAGCGAACTCTAGAGGCTTCTTGGGCCTTTGAACCTTCGTGCGAGAAGGGGAAATATGCGGGCTGTGACATTACATGAAGAAAAATGTTTTATTCTCTCAATATTTCATGGTTTTTATATGTGAATCACCATGTAAGAAGAAAAATAATGAATTCTTTGGGCTAGCTAGGTAGTAATTCTAATTTAGCTTATTTGTTTTTGCATATATATTAGGTAGATGGGTTTTATTTTTTAAAAACTTTTGCTTTAGTTCTTTCTTGTCAATATATAAAAAGCCTACAGTATGAGTGTATATGTACACTTGCGGGCATTAGTATATCTTATCATAATCATGTCATAATATATATAAATGTGTAAAAGGAAGAACATATAGATTTACTAAATAAATTTTAATAATTATTTAATTAATTGGATTTGAATTAATTATTATTTTCATTTATTAAAATAATATGATTTTATTGAAATATTGATTTTGTCTACAACATTAATATTAAGTATTGTTTTTGAGTTTAAAAAGATAAAATTGTTTTATGTGATAAAGGTTAACTATTTAATCATATTACAACATTTTCAATTACCATTTTAAGTTAATATGAGCCTTTTATTTTTTTTGTTATTATAAATATTAACACTAATTAATATAGTAGTGGTATAGATAATATATGAACCATTAATTTAGTAGTTATTTTACTTTTTTTATTATATAGATAAAAACAAGTCAAATTATTAATATTTACATTTTAATATCAATTTTCAATTAAAATATATAATGCAAATTTATTATTTTTATTTAGTTACTTATTAACTTAATTTAATAATATATAATATTTACGACTAATAATTCATGTCTACTTCTAGACGTCCAGCTCTATTATAATCTTAAATTAATAATAATTCTAATTTATTTTATAATATATACTTATATTAACTAATAAATTAGTTTTGTAATTGTATAATAATTTTTAATCCTAAAAATAATATATCAATTATATTCTCATATTAAGTATATATTTAATCTAATTTTAATTCGTTAAAAAAATTATCATATTTTTACTATTTTAAATTATTTTATTTTTTATTATATAAATAATTACGAGTCAAATTATTATACTTTACATACAATGCATATGAGTAAAAAATATTTATCACTAAATAAGTCTCACTAAGGGTCTGTATTGGTTCAATTAATCAATGAAGTTGGTAGTTGATGATTAATAGCTGGTAAATTTTATCACTGGTTGTTGTTAATATGTTAAATGACCATCAAAAGTATAATTTATCTTCAAATATATTCTATTTTATAATCTTACTTTTAATGGTATAAATTAATAAAAAAGAAAGCTTATAACAATTGAAATATTTTATCATTATCTTAATACTAAAAATGTTTATGATGATAAATTTAAAAATATAAATATAATATTTTATTTTTAAAGGATAATGAGTCAAATACTTAATATTTACTTGCAGCTCACATAATTCTTATTATTCTAAATACTGATAATAACTTGAATATGTTTTGGATATTTAAATTAAATATAATATTAGAATTAAAAGGCTTAATTTTATCATTTTTAAGTGTTTATATATTTATTTTATTAAAATAAAATAAACCATTAGTGTATAAGTCCTTAAATTAAATTAATATATTTTTATAATATTTTTTATTTTTTATTTTTTTTGTAATAATATATCAAATTTATTTATTGTTAGCTATAAAAATAATCAGTATAAATTTTATATATTAATTTGTAGATGAATTTGCAACAATTGAAAGATTTTGTCATTATCTTAACACTAAAATTTTTTATGATAATAAACTTAAAATATAAATATAATATTTTATTTTTTAATGAATAACAAGTTAAATATTTGATATTTACATGCAACCTACGCAAAAAAATACTTTTGTAACTAAAACATAGTCAACTTTTAACTTATACATGGATTATAACTTTATTAAATTTATTAATAAAATTTTAAATCTAGAATATTAATTTCTTTTTTAAATAACAAAAATGAGAATGGTACTAATTGAAAATAATAAATATACCTTTAAAAAATTATATTAATTTATTAAATAAATTATATTAATCGATTTAGCCACTGATGTTCGATTTCAATCGGTTTGAATTTTTTTTTGTCTGCTCACCCTTATTATATGGGATTGGCTTTTTAAAAGCTACTATAACTAGAATATTTTCTTCAAAAATTATGTAACAAGTAAAAGAATCGTTGATTTAAAAGATGATCAACGGGATGAAGATTGCTTATTAATCAATCAGATCCTTCCTAAATTCATTAATCAATCAAAAAAATGATTATATTGCAAAGGAAAAATAAATAATAAAAATTAAAATAAGGAATCTTGAGAGTGATAAAAAGGAGTAAGTGTGATGGTTCAAATATTCGTTGATTCATTTAATATTTTTTTTAAATATGTGTCACAATTGCTTCACAATTTGTTATTTTAATTTGAAAAGATATTTATTTACAAAATTTTATTCAATAAATAAGTGAAATATAGAAAGCATCCAAGACAAATAGTGGTTAAAGCATGTTATCGTGGCAATTTTAGAGCTTCAAGATCTTATGTATACTTTTAATTAACTAAAAATATAAGCTATCTGAAAAAATATAATTACATTGATAATATAAGTTACAATTTTTAAAATTTTAAAAATAAGCAAAGCAAAAGAGTATAAGAAACAATGTAAAAAAAAGAATTTGTGTTTTTTATTTTTGAGTAATCGGTTATGTCATGTCTATGTTATTTTTTAAAAAAACATACTATTTGTTTTTATAAATTTATTAATGTCTTAAAGAAAAAAAGGTATTTTTGCAAATGAAATTGTATTTTGCAAACTCATTTAGTTTGAAAGTAAAAATGTTATTGAGACCTTAAAAAGAAAATTTTTAAAAATAATCCAATAAAATTAATGAAAAGGTTCATTAGTGGGTATCCTTATCCAATCTAACCTAATCCATCAAAATAAAGGTTATTTTCTTATTACTCTTTTACAACCTATTTAGTTCTTATATATTAATCCAAAAAAAATTATGTTCTAGGTCTATCTAAAAGTACCTATATTAATAAGGTTTTAGAGAGATTTGGGATGAAGATTGTTCATAAAGTGTAGCTCCCATTGTAAAGGGTGATAAGTTTTACAAGAATCAATACCCAAGGAACGATTTGGAAAAGGAACATATGAGCAATATTCCTTATGCTTCAGCCCGTTGGAAGCTTGATATATGCTCAGGTCTATACAACGCCTGACATAGCTTTTGTTGTTGGAGTGTTGGGCAGATATCAAAATAATATAGGTTTGAATTACTAGTTCGCCCACTTAGAACAGATGGAGATTCTTGGATGGGGAAAAGCGGCACTCAACATCTGGAGAGCTGCAAAGAAAGTTATGTAATACCTTAAAGGGACTAAGGACTATATGCTTATGTTCAGACATACTAACAGTCTGGAAGTGGTTAGATATACATATATAGAATTTGCTAGATGTGTTGATCACACAAATCTAAATCAGGTTATATTTTCATGTTGGCTGGTGAAGCTGTGTCTTGGAGAAATGTCAAGCAAAGCTTGATTGCCACTTCCACTATGGAGGCAGAATTTGTTTCTTGCTTTGCGACTACTTCGCATAGTGTATGGTTGAAGACTTTTATCTCAAGGCTTAGATTTATGGATACTATCTATATCTTAGCCACTGAAGGTAATTTGTGACAACGCAACTGCTTTATTTTTGGCCAAGAATAATAAAAGTGACAGTCGAAGCAAATGCATCGACATCAAGTACTTGACCATTCGAGATCGTGTTAAGGACAATAAAGTTGTACTTGGGCATTCGAGATCTATGTGGGAATTTATATTTTATCTTTGTTGTTTAAAATGAAAATGTTGTAAAGGTTTCAAGCGCCTAGATAAAAAGCTTGTGGTTGAGTTAGGTGTCACAACCGCTAGAAGTCTATGTGAGGATGTCAGACTATTGAAGTCTGTTAGGGGGTGTCACAGCCACTTAGTTAAAAGTCTATAAGAGGCCGTCAAACACCCATTGAAGTCTAATATTAGGGGTGACACAACTACACAATTGGAAATTTATGAGAGGTTCACTTGCACCTGTTGAAGCTAATGAGAGGTAGTCAGAAGCCTATAATTCTAAGGGTGAACAGACTAGTGGGGATGACTCATTTTAGGTGTCTATTTCCAGATACTTTGTAAGGCTTGATTCTAGCCATTTGAATAGAGTCATAAAGTGGAGAAAAGCTTAAGATATTATTTTTAAGGATTGTATGTAGGTCTCTATGCCGAACTAGTATAAATTCCTTGTGCATTTTCTCTATTTACTCTTGCACTTCATTCTTATATGAAAATATGATTTCTATCTTTCACAATCATCTATTTTTACTGTTGAATTTACAAGGTGATTTGAATATAATCAAAGCACAAAAATGCTTTAAATTTTGATTTCAAACAACTCCTCTTCACAAATCTTAATGAATCTCCTTAATTGCTTGTGTATTTAGTTTGATATAGATTCACTAATAAAGAGACATCTAATTGATAAGCTGGCTTACTGCTTTGGATATCTACAAAGTGCTTTCATGCACAGTTAGATGTATCAATAGTTTGCTTCAAGCATTTAAGAACTCTTGTGAATTTTAATATCTGAAATTTTTAAAATAATGGTATAATTTGATTCACAGTTGAAGAGAGATATAATTGATTAGATGGCTTACTGCTTCAGATATCTGTCAAGTGCATCTGTGCACAACTAGATCTATATGCAATTTGCTTCAAGCATCTGAAATCTCCTGTGATATCTAACTTTGTGTATTTCATTCTTGAGTTAAGCTTATGAATCCAATATTCTTTTAACTTTCTTAATTCATTATACCACTTGTTATTTACATTCAAGAGTTGAGCATAAAGGAAAAATATATATTTCATATTCTAAAGAAGTCTGCTATAATTTTTAGAAGTCCAATTCACCCCCTTTTTGGAGGTTTGCGCATAACTTTCATTTCGTATCAGAATAGGTCTTAACATCCTTAAGGAAAGATAAAAAATGGCAGCACTAAGTCCATAGGCACCTGAAGGACAGTCTATTGCTAGACCTTCATTAAAAATGTCAGATGACTAATTTTATACAGTCTACTGATATTAAGACATGGAGATTTAATACCAATGATCACAAGGTTCCTTTAAATATTTCTGGAAGCACAAGTTCTCTAAGAGGAATTTGAACATAATGTTATTGATTGAAGACATATATTTCTAAATACTACAGCAGTCAATATTACTCATTGTGCTTCAACACTTATTGAACTCAATCAGATGTCTGCTTAAACATCTGCAAAGTAGTTTGAGACATTACAAGTTTGAGATATCTCAAATGTGATAATGAGATGTTTCATATGAGGAAAATTGAAACCATTACTGAAATAAATACTTGGTGTACTAATTCTTGAAATCATTTAAAATTGCTCAAATGGGGAGATCTCTTCCAAAGTTGAAAATGAGAAAAAGGGAGTAGCCTTAGTAGCTAACTCAAAGGAGAGTAGTGCAAACTCACATGATAATAAAAAGATGGTTGTACTAGCTTGGAAGATGAAAAGGTTATTCAAGAAAGGTGGTAGAAGGAACAGAAGACCATTCAAAATGATCTACTTCTCCTACTTTGACTAAGGGCAAAAGTAGACGTCTAATTAGTCCACTGAAATGCAACAAAAGTAGTCATCTAAAGCTAAATTGTCCTGAACTGAAAGAGAAGTATAAAGAAGGAAATACAGGTTCAGCCACCTCAAGTAATAGTAATGGATCATCTCAGAGTGATGATGATATATCAAATGGAGCTGAAGTAGCTAACTTTTGCTTGATGCCAAAAATAGATGACTATTCTAGTTCAGACAGCTAAAATAAGGTATTTGACTCTAACCTTGCTTATGATGATATTAATTGCATAAACAAAATTTCTATCATTCAAGAACTCAATCATTCATCATGTATAGATTACATGAAAAATGAGTTTTGCATACTAAGATTGAAAAAAAGTAAGCAATGATTTATGAACATCTCTTTAAGCATATTTGAAAGGTTGATTTATGAGAATAAAAAATAACTAAAAAGTTTAATTTTATATAGTTCATAAATTTTCAAGACTGAATTTCAAAAAAGAAATTTTTTTAAGGTCTTAAACAAATAGATGACAAATTCAATTTTGAAGTTATAATTCTTTGGAAAAATATTAATGAACTTTCTTGGTTAGTCTTCTCATTTTAATGGTGCATTATTGTCACATTTATGTAATAAGAGTTTTACTTTGGGGAGTGACTATAATATAACTCTCTATAAGCACTGCTTTCGCTGTTATCATATCAGACATCTGTACATAGCATGCTATAAATAAATAAAAATTATGAGAAAGGTTTGGAGTCCTAAAAGGAATCAAATCTAACTTTGTATATTTCATTTTTGAATTGAGCTTATGAATCTAATATTCTTTCAACTCTTTCTTAATTCATCATACCACTTGTTGCTTATGGTCAAAAGTTGAACATAAAAGAAAATATATATTTCATATTCTAATATAGTAATAGAAGTCTGCCAAGATTTTTAGAAGTTCAATTCACCCCTGCTCTTGGACTTCTGCATATAATTCTCAAAACTATTTAGTAAACTTTTATTAGCGATTATTGGTATTATGTTAAATGATTATCAATGATATAATTTATTTTATAATACTATTATTAATGATGTAAATTAATAAAAATATGTTAGAATAATTAAAAATATTATAATTAATTTTCTTTAATTAAATTTTCTTTATTATTAAGAATATTTATAAACTTTATTTTGAAAATAAAGATTAAAATTTAAATTTACTAATAAGAAAATTCTGATTTCAAATATCATAATGATTTAACTTTAAGTATTATTTTAAATAATAGTCATTTATCATACAAATTTAATTATTTGAGATCAACTTAAATTAAGTTACTATTAATAAATTTTAATAAGAATAAGTCCAAATAAATAAATAAATTAAATCAGCTATCAATTTATAAGAAAAAAGCTCTAAAATAGAGCTGATAGAATCGATAACTGATTGAGACTAAATCAACTATCAGCTATTGATCGTAAGCTATTAAAAAATAAGATTAATATATCTATTGAGTGGGAAACAACTACTACTTGTATAAAATTTATAAATTGAACGCTCATTAAAGACTGCATGCACTGTCTAATTATAATTGTGTTATTATTTGATAAACCTTCATTGTTTTTATATTGGTCATTTTCCACATAATTGCAATATTGATAAAAAATATCAGCCTGTGTATCTAAAATTATTTAAATTTACACACAATGTGCATAAATAAAAAAAATATATATCTAAAAGGATATTTAATCATTGTTATCCCAAACAGTGATAATTACTTAAATATATTTTAGATGTCTAAACTTAAATAGAATATTAGAATTATAAGGATTGGTTTTATAATCTTTTAAAGTGTTTGCTATATTTTATCTTATTAAAATAAAATAAATTTTTTTATACATAGGTATTTAAATTAAATTAAATATATTTTTATAATATTTATGAATCTTAATATTTTGCAATAATATATTAAATTTATTTATTTCTAGCTATAAAAATAATCAGTATAAATTTTATGAGTTATAAATAGATTAATTTGTAGATGAATTTCCTATAATTTAAAGATGTTTTCATTACTTCAATAATAAAAATATTTATGATGATAAATTTAAAAGCATATGTAATATTTTATTTTTTTAAGTGATAATGAGTCAAATATTTAATATTCATACATAGTACATATAAATAAAAAGAATTACTTTCTTCGACTTAAAGATGCAATTTAATTTTAATTTATATGTGGATTAAAATTTTATTAAATTTATTGATTAAATTTCAAAGCTAGAATATTAGTTTTTTCTTAAATAACAAAATAATATTACTGATTGAAAAGAAAAGAAATTATTAAACTAAAAAAGATGATTGATGTTTTTAATTTTTTAATAATTATAAGATTCACATGGTAATAAGAAATACAAGTGCTATAAGTTAATTGATTATTTTTATATTTTAATCACTTAACTAATTATTTTAAATATATTATTCTTTTAGTTACAAAAAAGTGATATTCTTAAAATAATGATACCAAGTTATTAAATAAATTTTTATTTAAAACTATTTTTATTTATTAGTATGTGAATAATAACAAAACAAATTATTATAATTCACGGAAAAAATAGTTTGTTTGAGTTGATAAATGTGTGTGTATATATAAGTATAATAAAAAATATTAAAAAAAGTATAAAAAAAGTTTCATATGCTTTGACACTTTTGCATTTAAAGAACTATAGTCCTTTTGTGATAAGAAAGTACTATGTAATTTAGTTTTTTTACATATTTACTACCTTACCAACTAATAGTTTTAGATTTTTATGATATAATATTTGTATACTACTCATTCTCAATAACAAAATCATTTATTAAGTGATTTAGCATATAATAAACTATACTGAATCATGTTAAATAAAATTATATATTATTTGATTTTATTAGGAATAAAATAAAAATATTTTTAAAATAAAATTATAATGTTTTTAAAAATATCATGATAGTTGATTTGATGGTAAATTACTTATAAAATAATTTTATTATAAAAAATAAATATTATACTAATATTAAATTATAAATATATAAAAATATTAATTTGTAAGATAGTAAAAATATAAGAAAACTAAATCACATGATACTTTTTTATCATGAAAAAAAATTACAATTCTCTAAGTGCAAGCGTCTAACTATTTGATATCCTTTACCAGTTTAGCAGAAATGTTTGTTAGATTTGAATTGAGGTCTCTAATAGGTTACTTAATTCTTATAGCTGTTAAATCAAACACAAGAAGCAACCACCCTTTTTGAGAAATTTCAGGGGAATCACTGGGCTATCAATCTATTTCAGTCACATTGCAAGCCATTGTTGTCAGGAAATAAACTGTGAGACTCTAATTTCCACATACCAATTAATTCAACCTGAAGAATTTCCTCTGCTTCTTTTTGACTCATAAGAAATGTCAACACTCAGTCACTCTCAACTTGCCAACTAGGCATTGACAATATAGGATAAGTATGTTAATAGATTAAGTATGCAACCAATGTAAATATCATATATCACAGTAATGTTTATATATTAAAAAGAATATAAATATTAAAAAAATTTATATCATATAGTTCAAAAGTTTAAAAATATTATTTTCTAGAACTAAAATTATAATTTAATTATATAAAAATATAAATATCACATATTAATATAATGTTTATGTTATAAAAATAAATACATAAGTCAAAAAAGTCTTTTATGAGTTAAAAATAAATGCACATTAATTTTTTTATGTTTTGAAATTTACATATTGTATATATATGGATTAAATTTAGTGATATTTAATTGACGTTTAATTGATGCTAAGAAGAATATAATTTATATTTTGTTGATGTTTAGTTGATTTTTCATTTATTTTCTAATCCATATTTATTAAAATTTTAATTTTATATATAATTTTAATTTATTTAATATTTTTATAACTAGATATTCTTTTTAATTTTTGGTTGACTTTAGTTTATATTTGACTTTTTAAAAAAAAATAGTATGATTAATATTTAGTTAATTTTTGAAATATTTAATTTTAGCATTTTTTTATGTTTCTAAAAATAATATTTTACAATTTTTTTTCTTTTAAAATAAAAATACAATTACTTTTATAGAAAAAAGTAAACAATCCTAAAAAATTTGTAATTGTTGCAGAAAGAAGTTCGGATCTTTGGCGGCCAGTAACGGTGTCGTTTCAGAAGACATGCTGTGGTTAAACAAGTTTGGAAAGACCGGAAAGAAGAGAAGAGAAGAGAAGAGGAGAATGGGAAAGGAGCAGCAACAGCAAAAAAAGATGAAAATCCCTAAACAGAAGCGTTTACCGCTAAACCCCAACTGGGCTCAACTTCAACAGGTAAATCCCTTTCTTTCATCATACTTTTTCTTTTATATATATATATTTGCTCTGAAATCTTTACTTTATTGGAATATGCAGGAGCTCAAAAGCCATGGTTCGAGGCCTGCAAGACCCTCAAATAATTCAAAATCAGATACCCAAAATTCCATTTTAGGTAAATACTAACCCCTTTTCTTGTCTCCTTTTCTCTGTTGCATGTTATATTGCCTTTTGCTAATTTCGTGGGATTGCATTTTCTTGTATCAGCAAATTGATGACTATTTGATTTTTTTCTTTCTTCTTTTAAGATGTTTTTCTTTTTTGGTTGTAAGAATAGGTACCCTCTACTCCCTTTTGTTTGTTTTGTGAAGCAAAAGACTAGTCTTGGTTTTCATGTTCTGTTTTTTTCTTGTTCTTTTTTTTTTTTCTTTATCTTTTAGTTTGAATTGTTGTGTATAATGAGTTTGGGCTGTAATGGATGACTTCAAGTTCTATAGGCAAATTGTATTTAGAAATCTGTAAAGTTTTGGGTTTCAAAAACAATGAAGAGAATCACTTTGAGTATGCAAAACAAGTGATTACTCAGATTGATTTTGTTTTACAGGGAAGCGTAAAGATAGACCTGGTGCAGCATCTGATGAATGTCAGCCAAATCCTCTCACGCCAACTAATGATGATTTTAGGTGATTTTCTGTGGCATGTCAATACGTCTTATTATTTCATGAAAGAAGTTGAATATATCCTTAAATAACAAATTTAATGAGAAGCATCATGTATAATTGATAGAAATAAGTGAAGAAGCTTTTTTCAGCCTTACTATAACTATTTTTACATTTTTATGAGGTCATTGTAATACTGCACATTCTCATTCAATATTTTCCTAACTTGCTGGAAGCTATTTGTTTTTGACATTTTGTTGAAAATGAAACTAATAGCTTTTAAGTCTTAACTTCTATTGTTGAAAGGAGGACAGAAACTGTGAGACTTATTTGTTTGTTTTCCTTTTATTATTTATTCTTTTTCTTAAAAAAAAAAAAAAAAAAACTCTAGTGGTGCTATTCTAATTATACACTTAGAACCAGCAAACCTTTTGTGTTTTATTCATTTTCGGATTGAGATGTTACAGTCAATCACTGTATTATCCACTGTTTTTCTCGTTTTAAATGACTCCAGCTAATCAAATCTCACAGTTTGACAGATGCAATAGCCATGGATTGTGAAATGGTTGGGATTGGTCAAGGGAACAAAAGTGCTCTTGGACGAGTAACACTGGTATTCATTGGTTAATCCCTTTTCTTTTATGCAGTTTTCCTTTCAGTGCTTGTTGTTCTTTGTTATCATGATTGATAAGAAGTGCAATACTCCATAATTGATGGAATCTTTTTTTCTGAGAATATGGTTGTATAGTTTATAATGATAATAAACATTGTTCTGGTTGTGGAATCCTTGTTTAGTCAAGAATTGCTTTTGTCTTCCTAGGAGGTGATATTTAATACTATCATCATATTACAGTGACCTAGGGACTTTAACTTTTATCTGAGTACAGAATTCCTTTATTTTTTATCAGTCTCTTTAGCTAAAGGACTCGTGCATGTTTGACAGATGTAAGGTCATGTAAGACAGAGATAGGTGGAGGAAAAGAAAATAGCATTGTCTATTGCTCAGGAACTTTCACAATCTCCATCTTATTAAGTTTGTGATTATTGTAAAATGTATTTTAATGTCTGTGATTTGACATTGCTTCAGTTATTGGCAGGTAAATGAGTGGGGAAATGTTATATATGATGAGTTTGTTCGCCCAATAGAACGTGTTGTTGACTTCCGTACAAAAATTAGTGGCATTCGACCCCAACATTTGAGAAAAGGTTGATTTGCTGATTTTTCTCTTACATGCTTTAAGCTTCCACACAATGTGTAGAAACCAGTTTTTAAACTCACTGAAACTTATTCGTTATCCGCCTAAAACTCCAATTCATCTTTTTTTTTTACAAAAGAAAAAAAAAATTATAGAAGAATTTTTGAGAAGTAATTCTAAGCGAGACTGAGCTTCTTTTTTAAAGCCATCACTAGATGCGTGAAAATTTTTTCTATGTTCTAATGGTATTGGTCAAGATATGTAGCCTTAAAATATTAATATTTCTTTCTTTCTTCCGTTTCATTCTCGCTCTCCCTCACTTCTTACTTCTTAGGGTTGTTTGGAGCATAGAGTGATTCCTTTAAAAGTGATCTTTCTTCACCCTAATGCTGATGTCCAGTTGTTTTGCTCTCTCTCTCTCTCTCTCTCTCTCCATGAGAGTGAAGGGCAGTATAATGGCCTGCAATTGCAACAAAAGCAAAGAATAAGGTTGAAAAGATCTTATTTGACAATGTTTTAATCCTGTAATTGTTCTCACATTCACTTCTCTTACCTCATTCTTAACAATCTTTCTCAGACATGAAAATGATTAGCTAGTTGATAGTGGCAAGCCTTCATCAGTTCTCTTGTAATGATAACCAAATGGAATTTCTATTCCACAAATGTGTAATATATCCATTTCATAATAATTACACATTTAGATTTTCAACGGAAAAATTGAAATTGTGTAATAGCTATGGCATGAGTTAAAATTTTCACATTTAAAAATTGAACTAAAATTAATAGCTTGCAACATGGAATAGCTATTATATTAGCCTATTCCTTAAATCAAACAATACTTAAGAGCTAATGTCTTGTGAATGTGTTGATGTTTTTCGCAGCAAAGGACTTCCCAGCTGTTCAGAAGAAAGTGGCAGAGTTGATTAGAGGAAGGATTCTTGTGGGCCATGCATTGTCCAATGATCTTAAGGTCATTCATGTTTTGTTTTCTGCATTGCCTACTTCAATACTGGTAAAAAATTTATGTTAATTGTGAATTTATGAATATGAAGTGGATTTCTTCTCTTTGAATAGGTACTGCTATTGTGTCACCCAAAAAAGGACCTGCGGGATACTGTGGAGTATCAACCCTTTCTCAAGTACTTATGACCCTTTTGCTTATTTCATGAATAAAAGCTACCGTTGCATGAATATAGTTTCTGAATGTCATATGATGTCTAATTATAATATGGGCGGTGGGCTATGCAGGGAACGACGCAGAAGGGCACTTCGGCATCTTGCTGCTGAGTTTCTTGGTGTCAAGATACAGGATGGGGAGCACTGCTCTGTAAGTTCTTAGCTTTTCCATGGTGATTACTTGTTCTAATATTTGTAGGAGTCTTTGCAACTTCTTTCCTAAATTTGTCGTATAATCTTTTCTTTGTGTATGTCGAGAAATGTTGTAGACTTCCAAACTAGATATATAGAGATTACACCATACATTCACAAGGCATACCATTCACTTGCTTAGCTCTCTCTATTATATACTTGAAGTTCCTGATGAAATATGTCGAGTCCTTGAAGCGACTCGACCACACTTGTTTAACAAATTTATGTCGGTTTCAGATAGAAGATGCCCGAGCTACAATGCTGCTGTACCAGAAAAACAAGAAAGAGTGGGAGAAGAGTGTTAAAAACCAAATAAGACTTAAAGAAAAGCAGAAGAAACGCAAGCAGAAAAGGAAACCAAAAGAAGGAGGTGCCCCAGATAGTAACCATGTTGCCATTGCTTCGTAGGAGGATGCAGTAGTGATGATTCTGCTAACATGTCAGAAGGTGCTTATTCAAATTAAAGTCCAGCATGGCTGAATGAAGTAAGAGGATGCAGGGCCTGGCATTTTATATTATTATTATTATTCAAGTATAATTTTATTTTTTTTACAGAAATACATGTTTCAAGATTGTATTCATCTAGAGCCAAATGGACCCAAAAATTGATTTTAATTTTAAAACTTGTTGATAGTATATTGAAACCAATATTGATAAAATAGTAGTGACTTTTTTTTGGAAAACAAGAAATCTGTAACATTATACTGACGCCAGCACTGGATTAGGATTCATCTAATTTTAACAATATCAGCAGTGGTAGTGAGGGACATCAAAATGTTACAATAAAATTTTGATCACACAAGTATTATTATGAAATTTAAACAGAGTGATGAGTTGTAAATTTTTCAATTATATAAATATAGTTAATATATTAGGCGATAAGTTATTTTTTTAATTAAATAATATTTGATTTTTTTATTTGCATGTTGTATGAATATTTAATATTTTTTCAAGAATTAAATTGAGATATAGATTTCTTTTTTATATATGTATTTATTTAACAAATAAAAATAGAAGATTGTTTTGATATGTGTATTTATTTTTATTATATTGATGTGTACATTTATATTTATTGAATAATTAATTTATTAATTTATAAATTATTTTTCTAATTAAATAATGATTCTAATATTAGAAGATAATATTTTAATTATTATATTCAATAAATTAATTTGTTAATTTTATAATAATTTCTAATCTTAAAAATACAACCTATTAATTATATTTTGAGTATTAATTATATGCAATTTGTGAGAGGATTTTTCTTAATCAAAATAAAACTAAAGCTTCATTGATATCCCTCGACAACAGAGTACACAAAAGAGAATATTTCTGTTTAGGTTGGCACTTGCTATCTAGTCTTTGCAATTTTATTGGCACTTTGATATACAAAGCAAAATTCAAAGTAATTTAGAGATGCAACACTTCAATGAACGGCAGCTTCTGCTTCTGCTTCAGCTATTTGATCACCTTG
The DNA here is from genome assembly GCF_019578655.1 of Ricinus communis. Lineage (NCBI taxonomy): Eukaryota > Viridiplantae > Streptophyta > Magnoliopsida > Malpighiales > Euphorbiaceae > Ricinus > Ricinus communis. The sequence continues at coordinate 20,453,996 of NC_063264.1, forward strand.
AGATTTAAGGTTTCTTATCAAAATAAGATTGTCACTGTTGAACAGACTTCTCTTGGCATTTAAGCTCTTAGCCAAGTAAACAGCGAGAAGGAGAGCCAGCGCTTCTACCACAAGTGGAGACAAGGCTTTATAACCCTAATTCTACCATCCACGATCTTGCCTCTCCAATTTCTGAGTTAATCTTCAAAAAGCTAGGGAGGATCTCTTCCGAGATCTTAGACCCAAATCATTATTACTCCTTGTAAGGATAGACATTTCTTTCAATAGAGAATCTGCCATGCGAATAGAATGAATATGTTCATGAACAATATTGTTAAAAAGAGCATGATTTCTGGATTTCTAAATAAACAATAGATAGAGGTAATATATATTTTTTTTCATAAGACCACCATCTTTCCAGCTAAAGATAGAGGGTGAGTTTGGCATTGAGTTTGAAGAAATTCTTTTCCAACCTCAATTTTTATTTTAAATGATTTTTTTTTTTATTTTTTAAAAAAGCAAGTGAATAGATGCTTTTTTCAAAAACAAGTTTGAAAAAAATAATTTATAAATAAATTAAAAAATTAATACATTAAATCAAAAAATTCTAAATCTGCTTTTTGAACACCCAACTGCAATCTCAAACATATCTAAAATCAACTTACATCTACCATTCCTTAAAATTCGAGAACCCCATTTAACTAGGAGAATAGGACAAGTTTGAAGCAAACCAGGAGGCTCTAGCATGATTACATTGGAAGAGAATGTGTTCCACGGATTATTTTTAGGGCAAAGGTGTATTTTGGCCCCTAATGTTTAGTCGGGAGGACAAATTGATTTCTAAACTAATTTTTGAGACACATAGCTTAAAAATTACACAAAATGGGTTGTCTAAGCCCCTGTTTTAACGTTGAGACTTAACGGAGGATATGATTGTTTAAAATTGATGAGGTGGACAGAGCTTTTGTCAAATACAAATTCAACTTTCTTTCTAATTATAAGAATTATTTGCCCAATTCTATAACCTTAAAAAAATTATTAGAAAAAATTGGATTATGAGAAATCAGGATGGCTTACCTTTCTTCTTCTTCAATTTCTTCAACTTTAAGATTGGTAATGAGGTCAAATATTTAACTCCAGTACGAGAAAGCTCCAAAGTACTGCAATTGTCGAGTTCGTAGTTTGAAGGTTAAGGCTCTAAGATGGACTTCTTAGATAGATGAAAACCTTGGGCATAGGTTTTATGGGTGTCCAAATTGTGAAGTTATGTTATTTTTATAATTAGAGGGTTTATTTAATTATGGGTTTAGGGTCTAAATTTAATCTTCTTATGTGTAATTATAGAGTTTAATTAATTCTTTAGACTAAATTCTTTAGTTCTTATGGGGTTTAATTGCAGGTAAAAAGTTATGGGTATTTTGAGTGGCATGATGAACTAGTAAGTGATAGGGTTAGGAATTTGTTGAATCAGTTGAAATGGGAGAAAAACCTATTATTAGTTGAAAAGAAGCAGTTGAAGGGAAAATGTGAGATGGATTTTACTTGAGAGATTAATGAGCTCTAGTATGAGTTGAAGAGGTTGAATGACTCTAATAAGACTGAGTATGAAAGATTGAAGAACTTTAATATGATAGAATGTGAAAGGTTGAAGAAGAAAATGAAAAATGTTTATCTTGTTGCAATGATTTCATGGATTTTTTTTATTATATGTATCGGTGATGGTTTAGCGTTTTGGGATTTATGTTAGTAGCTTTTTTATGTTTCTTTTCGTTCTTGGATTATAGTTAGCAACATTTAGCTTGTAATACTTTTAGTGAAGATCATTCTTTGAGTAATTGGTGATGTACTTATTGTATTAGTATGCTGCAAAATAAAAATTCAAACATAGAACAAAAATTGGCTATTAACACTGATTAGCATAAAATGCTATTTTCATTACAATACATTGATGTACTAAACAAAATATCTTTATATCAAAATAATGGACAAAATACTTGATAGTATCATCCATTGAAAACAAATTTACTAGAAAAGATAGTTTTTGGAAGTAGTATCTAAGTTCCTGTGGAACTTGATTCAACACATGATATCTAGTTCTAGTTGAACTTGCATCTAATCAAAAACCAAAAGGTTTATATATGGTCCTAAGCATTTGTGTTCATATTGACATCGTGTTTTTCTTGTTGCATTTTGTCTCTTTGGGATTGCAATTGCCTAGTAGTAATGGTTGGATATCCTTTCCACTACAATCTAAGAGGTTGAAATGGTAGGTTTGTTAGAATCCTCACTTCTGTGCCTTCTCCATGGAATGTAATATCTCTAGTGATGTTACTTGCAGGCTTGAAAGGTTTCTTTCTACTCAAATTCCTCTCATTTGGTATTGGGTACTTGGTTTGCGCATCAGGATTGTCAAATGTTGTTGATGAACCTTCATCTATGACAGTTTCAGATTGCATTCCAAGCTGTAAATTAGATAACCAAATGCAATATAGTATATAACTCAAAATCTCTAAAATATAAATTAACATATAACTATAGTTGCATCATTAAATCCAAAATAAAGCCCACATTAAGTATTGTCTTTTCAATATTGATATCAACAAAGCATCCAAATCCTCATGTAGTTGAAGATGTATTACTTGAATATGGTTGTGTTGGTGTGATTGCAGGTCTTATCTGGACTTGTATCTCTGTGTTGCCAGTAGGAGGTACCTACAGAAAGAAAAGATAAAGTGAGGATAGTTTCAAAAGTAAACTTAATAAAAAATTAACTAAACTGATATTTCATACATAGTTGCCCTTGTTTGGACAAGTGGTTCTGTTATGTGCTACAACATGGCATAAGCCACAAGTCTATTTTTTTACTCTTCTTGCTCAACTTCCTATCAGTCCTGTTAAGTTCATTAGAAGCTCTAATTCTTGTCTTCCTTGGTCTACCAACCATCTTTACAATCGGTGGGGGCTCAATTGGCTCAAACTCATCACACTTTGTGAATTTCCTCCCAGGGACTAGTTGAATTGGAAATTGCCAGCTTGACAAATAAATGGACTTGTGATACCACCTTGACATAACTGTTAATGGATCAATATTAGAGTGGTAAAGGGTACAGATTGCATTATAGGCATTTAGAACTGTATATAGGACCTCCATAGGTTTTACGCCCTATAGGCTGGTTTATGGGAAGTCTTGTTATTTACCTGTCGAATTAGAACACAGGGCTCTTTGGGCCCTTAAAACTTGCAATTTTGATGTTGATTCTACAGGTAAGGAAAGACAGTGGCAACTGGGTGAATTGGAGGAATGGCGTCAACAAGCGTATGAGAACTCCTCAATTTACAAGGCAAAGACAAAGAAGTGGCACGATCAGAGGCTCAAAGGTCCCAAGGAGTTTCAAAGTGAAGATAGATCATTGCTATATAACTCACGTCTTCGGTTGATCCCAGGGAAGCTCAGGAGTCGATGGTTGGGGCCCTTCGTGGTTAAGCAAGTTTTCCCATATGGCACAGTCGAGCTTCATCATCTTGAGAAGGGTGATTTCAAAGTCAATGGACATAGGCTCAAGGTGTATCACAGAAACTCGTTGGAGACTGAGCAACGGGTTAACATGATTCTGTACCTGCAACAATGATTCATATTAAGTCCAACTAAATGACTCAAGAATAAAAAAGAAGCGCCCTTGGGAGAGATTCCCATTCTAGTTTTATGTTCTTTTCTTCGGTCCACTTTTATGTTATCAATCGTTGCATGCTTGTTGATCTTTAGAACACTTACTTTATATATTAAACATAGTTGTATGAACTTAGGGTTGGAATAACTTATGTCGGATTTTTAGTAATCGGTGAAGTGGCACTTTCCCGTTTGATTTATTTACTTGATTTGCAGCCTAAATGTGTGCGTATATGTGTCAAATGCAGGTAGGGAGTTCGACGACTCGAGATGGCAAAGGAAATCTCGGACTCCACCCTTTCCACCACGGTTTCCATGGCCATCATGGGCTACAACACCAGGCCGTGCTAATGAGCACGGCTAGAGTCTAGCCCGTGATGAGGAAACACATGTGGAATGGGGGAATTCAACCGTTCACCACTGCTTCCGAAGGCACCATAGGTTACATCACCAGGCCATACCGGTCAGCATGCCCGTGCCCAAGCTCGTGACGAATATACACGTAAAGCACAAAAGAAAATTCAGCCATCACCACGGCTTCCGAAGGCACCACGGGCAGCAACACCAGGCCGTGCTGACCAGCACAGCCGTGCCCCCACCCATGACAAACAGTGCTATAATGAAGCTTTAGGGTTCAGCACGGGCCGAGTCCTGGCCGTGTTGATCAGGACGGCCTTGCCCTCACCCGTGCTGACCCCCGTGACTATAAAAAGGGGAGTTTTCAAAATTTTCCTACCTCCCCCTTTCTAAGCTCCAAGGTGCTATTTTCTTCCATTTCTCTGATTTTTCTTTCCTTTCTCAGCAATTTCAAGTAACTCTCTTCGTTTTTTGCTTTTATTTGTTTTAATTTAGTTTTCTTTTATGCATTTATTTTATTTAGGACATGCTAGTATGTTTTGGTAGTTTTACTTTGTTACACTGTTTCCATATGACCTCAACTAGATTTAATTTATATTAATTGCTATATTTGCTGTTCGATTATGAAATGACAAGTATGGGGTTTGGCAACAATAAAGTTTATTTATGGCATTTTATTAGGAACAATTGTTAGCATAAATTTGCTTTAGTTGGTGCACGATAAAGTAGGTTGGAATGGATTTGTTAATTAGTTGATGCAAGATATTGAGGCTTTAGTCTTTTGTTAAGTCTAAAGTTTTATGTTAGTCGAATTATAGCTGTTATGCTGTAACGCCTGCATTTTCTCATCATCCATGTTATGTTCATTTACATTTAATCATTGGGCATATGATGGTATATCAATGATATTTTTATTTTATGAGAACAGATATATATTAATTATAAGTAGAGAATAAGAAGCATGATATTAGATTATTAATTTAGATAAGTTGATTAAGTACTTGGGTTATGTGTATTAAGCCTTAAGACTTAATTGAACCAATAGTTGAAGGTTGGGTAAATAGATTGGACTTAAAAGATACAATTTAAAGTTAGTACCTATATATGGTTAGTAAGAATTAATTTAGGGTGATAAAAATAGTTTAGTAGGTGGTGGCATTAAGAGAGGAATATTGGAAATTGGAACCATGAGCAAGCTCATTTTACCTCTTCATTTCTCTAAAATTCGTACATGGCCAAAAACACAAAATTTGGAATAAGAGAGAGGAGTGGAATACCTAGAAAAACTTAAGATTAAGATAGGATTTTGCCAACTATTGAAGGAGCCAAGCTAAAGCTAAAGGATTTAAGCATATTAGCAACCCAAAAGCTGAAATTGGTAAGTTGTTACTTGAGTGTTATTAATTTGTCATTAGGGTTCTTGATTACAAATTGGAAAAACTTCATTTGATGCTCTCATTGATTAATTAAAGGTCTGATTATTATGAATTAGTAGAGTATTGAATGATTGCATAAAGATTAGGCTTGATTTAAGTTTAAGTATGTTAAGATAGAAAACTGTCAAAATTCCAGCAACCTTGATGTTCTGTATTTTAGGCATAACATGGGTTATATAAGTCCAAATTAAGCTTAATTGGTGTCTATGGAAATTTTAAAGAGTCCTCTATAACTTTGTAGTTTTGTGATTTTGCTATTTTTGCCGTTTTGGTTGCTTAAATTGAGCAAACAGATTGCTGCTCGGGTACAACTAGCTGTATGACCCTTGCTCAGTAATTTGAAAATAATTAAATCTATAGAAGTCGGAATTGAGTAATTCTTCTTGGAGATGAAACTAGACGCATAAATGGATATTTTTATTTAATATGAGATTTTTGTATTAAGCCAAGTTTGCCCAGCAATAAATATACCTTGGTACTAAATTCTGTCTAGAAAACAGAAATGTTGGAGATTAGTTTTATGCAATTTATTGATGTTAATTTGAGTTAAATTGGTATTTAACTAGATGGGAAATGTTTATAGGATATTAAAACAGTAATTGAGAGTATTAGAGGAAGAGTTAGACCTATGAATTAGAGAGGGGATGATCTTGTAATGCATTAGAACTCGCATTTATATGAATATTTGTAATATGCATGAAATGTGAATTGATGAATGTGTTGAAAGGTACTCAAAGGCCTGGAAAGGAAGTTGTGGAGAAAGGAGGTTCTTATATGCTAAAGGAATAAGTATATTTTGAGTAAGTAAATAGTTAATATTTGCTATGTTCATATATTTAATCAAATGTTCCGCAAATGGTTGCGTTTGCTTAATATTGTTTATGTTTGAATGACTGAGATGGAAATGATTGGTGTTGAGTAGAACAATTGTTATTGTTGAAATATGATATAAGTGAAATGATTGAATTGTGATGTTAAGTGGATATGTGCATGTGAATGGTGGATTCCCCTATGAAAAAAAAAGATATATATATAAAGCCTAGAGAGGCTATAAAAGTGTATAATGTGAGATGAGGCGGAGCAGCTTAAGTGTGTGATATGTGAGGATGAGGCGGAGCAGCACATTAAAGGGGATCCACAAGCCGTGAGAACTAACCATAATTGTTGAATTGTATTTCTTCTATGATGGTTGTAATGAATTGAGTATAATGGTATGACTTTATACCTAAACTATGAATATCATGGAAAGTTATGTGATTGGGTGGAAATTGTATCAAGTGTATGTGATATAGATTATGTTGATTATTTATTTACTGAGCTGGAGGCTCACCCCTCTCCAAAATTTTTCTTTTCAGGTTTGTAAATAGTAGTACATCCGTTGGTTGTATGCGAAGTCTAGCTTTTAGCAGTTCTGTCAAGTTGGGCCAGTTTTGTGAAGTCTCCTCCTGATGCATTTTTGTATGCAGTTATGTGATATATATGGAAGTATGCCTTATAAGGCATAAGAAGATGTTTGTAATACTTGTTAAATGATGTTTAAGTATAATCATATATTTATATATTAATAACCTTGTGTCTGGATTCTTAACAACCTACATATTGACCTATCTACCTGTAGTATATATTCTACGACGCTTGTATGCTTCCTGGCTAATGTTTAATGGTTAGCATGTGATGGGGGGTGTTACATTTTAGTGGTATCAGAGCAGGGATTAGATTCATTGGGAGTAGATTCATGTTGCACATCATTAAGCATATGATATATGTTCTTTGAACTTGACTGAATATTTGCATTTCATATATATAGATGGAGAGACAAGGAGAACACGCAATCGGCCCGGATAAGTCATTAGAGTCCTGTGCATGGTCATGAAAATGCATCCGAACATGATCAACATGATGAGCATGAGCTACATTCTGAAAATGCCGCACAATCGAATGTACAAAATGTTATGGAACAGTTTATGGATTTTCCGATGCAGCAGGCGGCTCAACAACAAGCACCGGTGCCTCGGACTCAACAACAAAAGGCACGTGATAGATAGGAATTATGAAAGAGTTAGGAAACAAGGTGCTAATGTTTTCAAGGTACTACCGATCCTGAGGCCGAGGAATGGTTCTGAAATCTGAAGGGTGTTGGATAGATTTAATTGCACATCCGAACAAAGGCTTCTATATACAGTGATCTTTAATAGAAAAGATGCACTTGATTGGTGGGAAACAGTTTTAAGAAGCAAAGATCGACCAATCACTTTGACTTGGAATGATTTCTTGAGAGAATTTGCTTTGAGAAGTATACTCCGAAATTTATAGAGATAGAAAGAAGCTTGAATTTCTTCGGTTGAAACAGAATGATATGTCGCAGTCGAAGTTCAATTTGTGAGATTATGTAAGTATGCACCGGAAGAAATAGCCAATCAAGAACTGAAAGGAAGAAATTTGAGATGGGTTTGAGGCTTGACATTCGTGAGAAAATGGCGTTGAAACCTCATAATTACAATGCCTCAATTGAAGGCCGCTTTGAGAGTCAAGAAACATCATTTGAAAGGAATACTATAGAAGCTAAAAGAAGAAGATCATTGGTGCTTATAGTAATCCTCCAAGACATATTAGTATTTCTTCGTTTAGAGGCTCTAATTCACGGAGTAGTTATCGTGGACGAGGGTTTGGTGGTCGGTCTAGTAGATCCTCCACAGTACCTTATAGTAGAGGTGGATACAATTCATCCGGACTTGAGGGAGGACAAGTTTCAGCCAAGAGTGAGGGTTTGCTCCCTGTTTGTCCTACGTGCAACAGGAGACATCTTGGAGAATGTTGGGGACCTAGACCGGTAGTATGTTTTACTTGTAGTAGGCCGGGACATTATTCTAGAGATTGTCCTATGAGAAGAAATAATGCTTCGGAGAATCTTATACGGTGGGTCGGAGTAGTGTTGGTGAAAATATTCCAGTTGGTTCAGGCAGAGGAGGAAGAGGTGTCGGAGGAGGTTTAACTATTTCAGCAACACCATCGGAACAAATTGGTCAACCACAAGCACAAGCTAGAGTATTTGCTACTACTAGAAATGAAGCATTTGTAACTTTGAAATTGTTACTTGGTATACTTTCTATTCCCGATTCCGATGCACATGTTCTTATTGATCCCTGGATCCACATGTTCATTCATATCACATGATTTTGCATCGCATGTTCATGCTAATATAGAGGCATTAGGTTATGATATATATGTATCTATGCCTGCTGGGGGTATTATCACAGTAAATACAATAGTGAGATCATGTCCTGTAGTAGTAGATAGTGTCAAACTACATACAGATTTGGTTATTATTAATCTTAGAGAGTTTGATGTTATTTTGGGGATGGATTGGTTGTCAAGAAATCATGCTATTGTTGATTGTAAAACGAAGGAAGTGGCTATGGAAATACAAGGAGAAATGAAAATAGTAATGGTGGGTGAAAGGAAGACAATTCCTAATTGTTTGATTTCAGCAGTGATTGCGTGTCAGTTAATTAAAAATGGATGTGAAGCATATCTAATTAGTTTTATAGATACTACTAAGGTCAGTCTAGGGGTATTAGACATTTCAGTGGTCAGAGAATTTCCTAACATATTCTTAGATGATTTGCCTGGTTTGCCACTAAATCGAGAGGTTGATTTTGAGATTGACATCATCCCCAATCGCACCTATTTCCATTGCACCATACGGAATGGCTCCATTAGAATTGAAAGAATTAAAGAAGCAATTAGAAGAGTTACTTGATAAAGGTTTCATCAGGCCAAGTACTTCACCTTGGGAGCACCATTTATGAAGAAAAGGATGGTAGTATGCGATTATGTATTAATTATAGGCAATTGAATAGGATTACAGTGAAGAATAAATATCCGTTTAGAATTGATGATTTGCTTGATCGGTTAAAAGGTGCAACTGTGTTCTCTAAAATTGATTTAAGATCAGGTTATTGGCAACTCCGGGTTGAAGAGAAATCTATTGCCAAGATGATTCGAACAAGGTATGGGCACTATGAATTTATTGTGATGCCATTTGGTTTAACAAATGCTCCTGCTGTTTTTATGTCACTGATGAACAAGACTCTCCAGGCATATTTAGATCACTTTGTTATTGTGTTCATTGATGATATTCTGATTTACTCTAGAAGCCCAGAAGAGCATGAACAACACTTGAGAATTGTTTCATGATTTTGAGGGAAGAACAGTTGTATGCAAAATTCAACAAATGCGAGTTTTGGATGGAGGAAATTGCATTCTTAGGGTATATTATTTCTAAACATGGAGTGCAACCAGATTCATCAAAGATTAAAGCAATTATTGAATGGGAACCGCCTAGAAATGTTTCTGAAGTTCGAAGTTTTCTTGGGTTAGCTGGCTATTATAGAAGATTTGTAAAAGATTTTTCAGTTATTGCTAAGCCTCTCACAACTTTGTTAAAGAAGAATGTGCCATTCCAGTGGACGAAGTTATGTGATCAAAATTTTCAAGAGTTGAAGAAAAGGCTTACTACTACACCGATACTCGCATTGCCATCTGAAAATGGAGGTTATGTTGTATATGCTGATGCTTCTAGGCAAGGACTTGGATGTGTCTTAATGCAACATGGGAAGGTTATAGCTTATGCTTCAAGACAATTGTGACCTCATGAGCTGAATTATCCTACTCATGATCTTGAATTAGCAGCTATTGTACATGCATTGAAGATATGGCGACATTATTTATACGGGGAGGCATTTCAGATATTTACTGATCATAAGAGTTTGAAATATATCCCTACGCAGAGAGAGTTGAATCTGAGACAACGAAGATGGATTGAGCTTCCGAAGGATTATGATTGCACTATTGATTATCATCCCTGGAAAAGCAAATGTTGTTCTTCGATGCTTTAAGTAGGAAGTTAGTGGAAAATTTTTCAAGTATGATTTGTTACAATGTAGAATATTTAGTTGCACTTAGAGCTATGGATGTGAAGTTTTATGTTTATGACGATGATCTGTTAGCCACATTACAAGTAAAGCCTTTGATTGGAGATAAAATTAAAGATGCAGTGTGAAGATTCTTATTTGCAAAGGATGAAGGGTAGAGTACAAGAAGGAAAGAATACACAATTTGTGTTGAAAGATGATGGTGTGTTATTGAATAGAAATCGTGTATGTGTACCTGATGTAGGAAATTTGAGAAAGGAAATCATGCATGAAGTGCACTATGCACCTTATGCAATGCATCCTGGAAGTACCAAAATGTACAAAAATTTGAAGCCTTATTATTGGTGGTCAAATGAAGAAGGATGTGGCGAATTTGTGAGTAAGTGTTTGACATGTCGAAGTGAAAGGAGAGCACCGGTGCACCGCATGTAAACTTCATTCTTTATCTATACCTGTGTGGAAGTGGGATAAGATTACTATGGATTTTGTTATGGGATTGCCGCGTACATTTAACAAGCATGATGCTATTTGGGTAATTGTTGATCGACTTACTAAATGTGCTCATTTCTTACCTGTGAAGCAAATAGATTCACTTGATAAACTTGCTGAATTGTATATTTCTGAGATTGTTAGATTGCATGGTGTGCCTATATCTATTGTATCAGATAGGGATCCCAGATTTACTTCTCGTTTCTAGGAGAGTTTGCAGAAAGCATATGGTACTAAGCTTCATTTCAGTACAGCTTTTCATCCTCAAACAGATGGGCAATCAGAAAGAACTATTCAGACATTAGAAGATATGATGAGGGCTTGCACACTTGAGTTCAAGGGTAACTGGGATGATTACATACCATAGATGGAATTTGCGTATAACAATAGTTTTCATTCTAGTATCGGTATGGCTCCTTATGAAGCTTTGTATGGGAGGAAATGTAGAAGTCCAGTATGCTGGGATGTTGAAGGTTTAAGACAGCTTGAAGGTCCAGAATTGGTACAAGAAACAGTGGATAAAATAGAGATAGTTAAAAAGAATTTGAAAGTAGCACAGGACAGACAAAAGAGTTATGCTGATTTGCATCGAAGGGAAATGGAATATATTATGGGTGATAAAGTTTTCTTGCGGGTATCACCATCGAAAGGAATATTAAGGTTTGGTAAACAAGGGAAATTGAGTTCGAGGTATGTAGGACCTTATGAAATTATTGAAAGAGTTGGACCATTGGCTTATAGGTTAGCATTACCTACAGAGTTGTCTTCTATTCATGATGTTTTTCACGTTTCTATGTTAAGGCGATATAGATCAGATCCTAGTCATATTATTCCAGAGCCAGAGATAGAAATCACAGAAAAGTTGACATATGTGGAAGAGCCGATAGAAATTCTTGATCGAAGGGTTAAGAAATTGAGAAAGAAAGACATTCCTATGGTCAAAATTAAGTGGAGTCATCATTCACCAAGAGAAGCAACTTGGGAAGTAGAAGAGCATATGAGACAGAAGTATCCGCATCTATTCCATTGTAATGTTGGTGAGTTGTTAAAATTTCGGGGACGAAATTTCTTAAGGAAGGGAGAGGTGTAACGCCTGCATTTTCGCATCATCCATGTTATGTGTATTTACATTTAATCATTGGGCATATGATGGTATATCAATGATATTTTTATTTTATGAGAACATATATATATTAATTATAAGTAGAGAATAAGAAGCATGATATTAGATTATTAATTTAGATAAGTTGATTAAGTACTTGGGTTATGTGTATTAAGCCTTAAGACTTAATTGAACCAATAGTTGAAGGTTGGGTAAATAGATTGGACTTAAAAGATACAATTTAAAGTTAGTACCTATATATGGTTAGTAAGAATTAATTTAGGGTGATAAAAATAGTTTAGTAGGTGGTGGCATTAAGAGAGGAATATTGGAAATTGGAACCATGAGCAAGCTCATTTTACCTCTTCATTTCTCTAAAATTCGTACATGGCCAAAAACACAAAATTTGGAATAAGAGAGAGGAGTGGAATACCTAGAAAAACTTAAGATTAAGATAGGATTTTGCCAACTATTGAAGGAGCCAAGCTAAAGCTAAAGGATTTAAGCATATTAGCAACCCAAAAGCTGAAATTGGTAAGTTGTTACTTGAGTGTTATGAATTTGTCATTAGGGTTCTTGATTACAAATTGGAAAAACTTCATTTGATGCTCTCATTTATTAATTAAAGGTCTGATTATCATGAATTAGTAGAGTATTGAATGATTGCATAAAGATTAAGCTTGATTTAAGTTTAAGTATGTTAAGATAGAAAACTGTCAAAATTCCAGCAACCTTGATATTCTGTATTTTAGGCATAACATGGGTTATATAAGTCCAAATTAAGCTTAATTGGTGTCTATGAAAATTTTAAAGAGTCCTCTATAACTTTGTAGTTTTGTGATTTTGCTATTTTTGCCGTTTTGGTTGCTTAAATTGAGCAAACAAATTGCTGCTCGGGTACAACTAGCTGTATGACCCTTGCTCAGTAATTTGAAAATAATTAAATCTATAGAAGTCGGAATTGAGTAATTCTTCTTGGAGATGAAACTAGACGCATAAATGGATATTTCTATTTAATATGAGATTTTTTTATTAAGCCAAGTTTGCCCAGCAATAAATATACCTTGGTACTAAATTCTGTCTAGAAAACAGAAATGTTGGAGATTAGTTTTATGCAATTTATTGATGTTAATTTGAGTTAAATTGGTATTTAACTAGATGGGAAATGTTTATAGGATATTAAAGCAGTAATTGAGAGTCTTAGAGGAAGAGTTAGACCTATGAATTAGAGAGAGGATGATCTTGTAATGCATTAGAACTCGCATTTACATGAATATTTGTAATATGCATGAAATGTGAATTGATGAATGTGTTGAAAGGTACTCAAAGGCCTGGAAAGGAAGTTGTGGAGAAAGGAGGTTCTTATATGCTAAAGGAATAAGTATATTTTGAGTAAGTAAATAGTTAATATTTGCTATGTTCATATATTTAATCAAATGTTCCGCAAATGGTTGCGTTTGCTTAATATTGTTTATGTTTGAATGACTGAGATGGAAATGATTGGTGTTGAGTGTAACAATTGTTATTGCTTAAATATGATATAAGTGAAATGATTGAATTTTGATGTTAAGTGCATATGTGCATGTGAATGGTGGATTCCCCTATGAAAAAAAAAGATATATATATAAAGCCTAGAGAGGCTATAAAAGTGTATAATGTGAGATGAGGCGAGCAACCTTACGTGTGTGATATGTGAGGATGAGGCGAGCAGCACATTAAAGGGGATCCACAAGCCGTGAGAACTAACCATAATTGTTGAATTGTATTTCTTCTATGATGGTTGTAATGAATTGAGTATAATGGTATGACTTTATACCTAAACTATGAATATCATGGAAAGTTATGTGATTGGGTGGAAATTGTATTAAGTGTATGTGATATAGATTATGTTGATTATTTATTTACCGAAATGGAGGCTCACCCCTCTCCAAAATTTTTCTTTTCAGGTTTGTAAATAGTAGTGCATCCGTTGGTTGTATGCGAAGTCTAGCTTTTAGCGATTCGCCAAGTTGGGCCAGTTTTGTGAAGTCTCCTCCCGATGCATTTTTGTATGCAGTTATGTGATATATATGGAAGTATGCCTTATAAGGCATAAGAAGATGTTTGTAATACTTGTTAAATGATGTTTAAGTATAATCATATGTTTATATGTTAATAACCTTGTGTTTGGATTCTTAACAACCTACATATTGACCTATCTACCTGTAGTATATATTCTACAACGCTTGTATGCTTCCTGGCTAATGTTTATTGGTTAGCATGTGATGGGGGTGTTACATATGCTGTTTAATTTTCAGTAGAATTTCTGACTAACTTAATTTCTTATACAATACTAATGATTCATTGCATTAGGTAATATGAGGGACCGTGATCAATCACGTAGAAAGCAACTGAAACGCGCCGCTACCGGCAAGCGCTCGCGTGGCGAAGGAACATCTTCCTCCATTTCACCATCACCAGAACCAGCACCAGTACCAGCACCAGCACCTCCACCGCAACAACAACTAGTCCGAGCCGGAAGAGCACCAGCTGCAAATCCACTCGCACCCGGTCTCATCCATTATGGACATTTCCTAATGTAGATAACGAAAGTCGATTCCAAGTCATGAGATGGAAGCAAGTGATGGCGAGTCATGGCATCGACTTCGTATCCCTGAAAAGAGTGGGATTGGCTCAGGATGTGCGCACTCTGTTTGAAACGTTGCCATATGCGCGATTCTTTGACATCATTGAGCCAACCTACCGTGAGCTTACGATTGAATTCCTCCGCACCTTCTTCCTGCAGGAACAGATCACAAACTGGCATCAGCCTGATGCAGTTTACTTCAGACTGGGGGGAAGGGAGTTCTTAATGTCAGTCCCATAATTCGGCATGCACTTGGGATTATGGACTGAGTATGAGATCTCGGGGGAGGAGTATCAGGGATGTCTCTACATCAACCCAATATCGTACGACACCATGTGGGACTCATTGGTACTTCGGCCGGAATCGTACTACCCCAGCAAGTCTAAGGCGTATAGCCTTCCGGATCATCTCCGCTATCTCCATACCTTATTAGCTTACACGATTACAGGTAGGGGAGATAGTTTTGGAGCGGTAACACAGATTGATATCTTCATCCTCTAGGCTATGCAACATCAGAAGAAGCTTGACTTGGGATATTTGTTGTCTCGACAAATCCATTCATTTATAGTAGACGCCTAGAAGAAGATGCAATGTTGTTTTGGCCCTTATGTAACTAGGTTAGCCAAGAGACTGGATGTATTGGACGACTGTCTGTCAGAGCTTTTATAGATTAGTGACATGATACCATTAGGGATCAGACAAATGATCAACATGCAGATGATCACGGCTACTCGACATTCATATGGTATAGAATACAGGCTTGTGAACACAATAGTAAGGGAGGCTGGAGAGGCAGCGACTAGAGGAGCCCAAGATCCGACGGCTAGGATTTCGAATGTTAGGATTCCTAACCCAACTAGAGTATCTATTCCTACATCTGGAGCCTCATCCTCTTATTCTGCAGGGACATCGAATGCTCAGATTAGTGCTTTGGCTGACCGACTATATCGAGTCTATGATGTATAGCAGCAGCACTATACCGAGTTTGCGCAGCAGAGAAAGGAGTTTGGGCAGTTTCAAGAGGAGACTAGGGCACAGTTTTGCGGTTTGAACAATATGCTCCAACAGCTTATGATAGGGTTGGAGAGGCAGGCCACCCAGACAGACTTAATAGTGGAGCAGATTAAAAAGATGATGGACGCTAGAGCATAAAATTAGCGGTTCATCGATGACATGGAGCCAACCAGTGAGGATACGCCGTTAGCAGACTACCAGCAGTAAAACAAAAACTTGTGCTATTTTTCTTTTTCCTTTTTCTTTTTATTTTCCTTCCTTTATTTTATTTTCTTATCTTTTTGCATGTTTAATTTTATGTTATTTCCTTTCGTTTTTCCTTTCATGTTAATTTATTTTAGTTGAACACTATGCTTTGCCATTTTGAAATGAACGCTAAGTATGATCTTCAAGGATTATGATGTGCCATACCCAGTTTTAATTTTTTTAACACTGTGGACAGTTTTATACTCAAGTGTGGGGTGGGTATCCCTTAATTGTTTAAAAGCACTGATAATGGACTATTCTTAGTATGTTAGGACCTAGGGTTTTCATGACATTCAAATTTAGTTTATTCTTTCATAATTAATGACCTAATTCACACACTAGTACTTGATTGTCCCTCTTTATCTTCTATTCTTGAAAGCAATTTCACTGTATTCAATATGTCAATTTGGCCGGGTTAAACCGGTGTTACTTGAGTTCCTTGCGAAGTTACAACCTTTGACTGTAAACTTTGATTATGTCAATCTCGTACTCAATTTATGTGATGATTCAATTGATAAGTCTGGGAACCAATTATAAATTTTAGCCACTTCAAACGTGAGTTTTTGAACCAAAAATTGAGCATCCATTGTACATTATGCTCATTACTTTTCTTGTTTGAGTGTGCGCTGTACTTACTTTTATTTCTAGAACTTGCTCTATAATGCTTGTTGCAGTTACATGAATTTTTGAATACCATTAGATGATTTGGGCAACTTAGAATTTCACCACATCCGGCCAAAAGCCTACCCTCTGTTTCCATTAGTCAGCCAGTTTGAGCTGTAACCTTTTCTTCATAATTTATACCTAATCACTACGCATACACCATTCTTTACATCTGTCTTTCCTTTCACCCTGTATACTGAGTAATTATGTGTTATGTTTCTTCATTTATGGGATCATAGTGCCTAACATTATTTTTAATTCACTTAATCTTTTCAGTCATTCTTTGATGCTCCCTTCAATCCAAATTGGATATTTATTCTTATTATTTTATGTCAATAACCACAGCAGCTCCCATATAAGCTGCTGTAATATATATACATAGTATATATATATAAAATATATATATATATATATATATATATAAAAGAAAGAAAGAAAAAAATTATTACTTACTTCTTAGCTTTTAGCTCTTCTGAATTTAACTCTTGTGAGCATCCTTTAAGTCAAATAAGGCTTAGTGAATACTTTTATTGTTTAGCACTCAGTTCTTGAAGCATTCAGTTCAATTAAGTGCATAATTTTTCAGTATACTTTACACTTCTATCCAAATATTCGTACCTTTACCTCAGCCTCATTACAACCCTTGAAAAGACCTTTTGATTTTGGTATTCAATTATTTGCTGTAGTGAAGATGAGATTTATGAGCAAGCTTATGGTAAACAGGTTTTGTGCAGCTGCATTGAGGGAATTTTCTTATTTACCTATAAACACTGTGAGTAATTTGAGAGATTCCAGTGAGGCAATGGTTCTTAGTCTTTAATGCTGATTTGTTATGTAAGTTGTGTTTCGAGATGATATTATTATAGTTCTTTCTTAAAGGTGTATGACTTGTTAGTTACTTGAGTTTCATTCTTTATATGTTAAATAAGGTTGAGTTGTGAACTTTAGCATGGATTCTGAGGGGTGATTGTTGTTTGTGCATGTATTGAGTTATTGATTGCTTGAGGACAAGCAAAAGCTTAAGTGTGGGGTGATTTGATAGGCATCATATTATACATATTTACAAGCCCAGATTGTTGTGCATAATTATCTCATTTTATGCTAGAATCACCTGTCTTTTGGTTCCTTTCACGTTTCAGGTCATTATCGAAGGACATTATCAATAATCGAAGGAAATACGTGTAATTACGGACAGGAATCCATCAAATTAAGCAAGGACTAGCATTCTAAGGTTGAGCACGGCCTGGACTCCGGCCGTGTTGAATTGTCAAGTAGCTGCCCTCCAAGAGTGCCATTTTGGCATGATTTCCATAGCCACCACGGCCTCCACCACGGTCCATGGTGGCTCAGCACCGGCTAGGGCGCGGCTTGGAAGAGGTCAACAGACGCTGAATGCATAGGTCCAACATGGCCTAGACTCCGCCCGTGCTGATCAGCATAGGCTTGACCACGGCCGTGCTGAAAGGACTATATATAGGCAAAAACGATTTGCTGAATTAGGGTTCGATTTTCTGACTTGATTTCCAATATACAAGCTTAAACCATCTATTTCCAGACTTCAATTCTCGACCTTGGAAGATCATTTCATCAATTGAAGGAAGGATTACACTTGTTTTAACATCAAATTAAAGGTCAAGACAAGATTTGGAGCATTCAATAGGCAAATTAGGGTTTGCTATTATGAATTGGGAATTTAGTGTTTCTCATCCAACTTGAAGAAGAAGGGTGTACATGCCTTTAATTTACTTTTCTGAATCTATTCTTTATTTTGTGATGCTTACTAGTATGAGTAGCTAAATTGTCAAACCCAATTGGGGTTCCTATGTTGTTGGATTGATTTTAATGTTATGAGATTTTGATTGTCAATTCTTGATTCTTCTTGCTTTCATTATTAATGAAAAGTCACTTTATTCATCGATCGTTAGAAAGAGATTCCAACTTTAGGTTATTAGGTTTAGGAATTCGATTATTTCGAGAGGGAGACCGAATTCAGTTAAGACTTCATCCATGGATAATTGCAATTGATAATCAATTTAATCTCTATCTTCACTAAAATCCAATTAACTTAGGTCCCCTAGGGTTTGCTTTTTCCTTTAAGAGTTTTCCTAAATCCTTTCAGATTATTTGACATTTAATTAATTAGTTGTTCATATTGAATCATAGCATAACACTTCATTGATTTGTTTAGGCTAGATAACATAAGACGCTACAGTAGGTCTAGTATCACCCTTTCCTGAGAATATGATCTTGATACTCACCATTTGTGCTAGTCTGCATCGATAGGTTCACTGCCTTAGATTGTAGCTACATAAAAAGCCTATCAACAGGCCCAGGTGTGGAGTGCCGACATCGAGGTGCCAAACCTTCCATTCGATGTGAGCTCTTGGGGAAGATCAGCCTGTTATTCTTAGAGTAACTTTTATCCGTTGAGCGACGACCCTTCCACTCGGCACCGTCGGATCACTAAGGCTGACTTTCGTCCCTACTCGATGGGTGGGTCTTGTAGTCAAGCTCCCTTCTGCCATTGCACTCGAGGGCCAATGTCCATCCGGCCTGAGGAAACCTTTGCACGCCTCCGTTACCTTTTGGGAGCCCTACGCCCCATAAAAACTGTCTACCTAAGACTGTCCCTTAGCTTGTAGGTCCTGACACAAGGTTAGAATTCTAGCTCTTCCAGAGTAGTATCTCACTAATGGCTCAGACCCCCCTAGAAGGGGGCCTTCTTCGCCTTCCACCTAAGCTGCACAGGAAAGGCCCAAAGCCAATCCCAGGGAACAGTGAAGCTTCATAGGGTCTTTCTGTCCAGGTGCAGGTAGTCTGCATCTTCAAAGACATGTTTATTTCACCGAGCCTCTCTCCGAGACAGTGCCTAGATCGTTACGCCTTTCGTGCGGGTCGGGACTTACCCAATAAGGAATGTTGCTACCTTAGGACCATTATAGTTACGGCCGCCGTTCACCGGGGCTTTGGTCGCTGGCTCCTTTGTCATCAAGTCACCAACTTCCTTGACCTTCCGACATTGGGCAGGTGTCAGCCCCTATACATGGTCTTACAACTTTGTGGAGACCTGTGTTTTTGGTAAACAGTCACCCGGGCCTGGTCATTGTGACCTCCTTTGTGAGGAGGCACCCCTTCTCCCGAAGTTACGGAGCTATTTTGCCGAGTTCCTTAGAGAGAGTTGTCTCGTGCCCCTAGGTATTCTCTATGTACCTACCTGTGTCGGTTTCAGGTACAGGTACCCTTTTGTTGAAGGTCGTTCGAGCTTTTCCTGGGAGTATGGCATGGGTTACTTCAGTGCCTAGTGCCTAGTACTCGAACATTGGGATGAGGCATTTTCTCTACCCCTTCTTACCCTAAGAAAGCAGGGACACCGTGCGTCCTTGAATCGATAACCATCTTTCGGCTAACCTAGCCTCCTCCATCCCTCGGGACCAATAAGGGGTAGTACAGGAATATTCACCTGTTGTCCATCGACTACGCCTTTTGGCCTGATCTTAGGCCCTGACTCACCCTCTGTGGACAAACCTTGTGGAGGAACCCTTAGGTTTTCGAGGCATTGGATTCTCACCAATGTTTGCGTTACTCAAGCCGACATTCTCACTTCCGCTTCGTCCTTCCCCTCTCGCGCGGGTGCTTCCCTCTAAGGCGGAACGCTCCCCTATCGATGCATTTTTACATCCCACAGCATCGGCAGATCGCTTAGTTCCGTTCATCTTTAGTGCAAGAGCGCTCGATCAGTGAGCTATTACGCACTCTTTCAAGGGCGACTGCTTCTAGGCAAACCTCCTGACTGCTTTGCGCCCCTACCTCCTGATGGGTTCTTTATGCAACCTACACCTAAGGCAGTGAACCTACTGATGCAGCCTAGCACTAGTGAGTATCAAGGTCGTATCCCTGGAGATCGGGTGAACCTAGAGTTACTACTGCTTGCTATGTTATCTAGTCTGAAATAGGGTGTGAAAGTTCTAACATACCAGCTAATGGTTATGAGTGCAATTAAGTAAATGAAGGACAACAACGGACAATTAAAAGACAATTGTAAAGAGAGAAATAAATCCAAAAGGGAGCCTAAGTGATGGAATTCTAAAGATGAATTTTATGGATTGCCGATCTTGCTTACCCGTGCCTAAATCCTGAATTGAATCCCGGTTCCTCTCTCGAGCTTATCGGATTCCTAAACCCTGCACTAACCTAATGGAATCTCTTCCTATCGGATTACTACAAATTAGCATTAAGTATGATTTAAGACTATTAAGAGTTGTTAGTTCTTAATCCGGCGAGTAAATCAACCTCATCTCTAAGTGTTAACTACCAATCCTTACTATTCAAAATCCAGTTGTAACAAGCATTTCTCAATGTCAAGAAACAACCTAATAAACAATTAATCCAACGTCTCAAATTAATTGCATCAAACTTTTATTCACTTGAATAGCAAGAAGATTGCAAGAATGACAATTATAAAAACTAACAATTAAGCATAATCCATCAACAAAGGTGAACCCTAATGGATTCAAAAGATCTAGGCCGCTCATGTTCATAGTCAAAGCAATTAAAGAACAAAATAAGGAAAAACAAATTAAAGGTATGTACACCCTTCTCTTTCAAGCTGAATGAGAAACCCTAAATTTGCAAATTCAAAATCTCAAACCCTAGTTGCCTCTTGAATGCTCCCAAAGTTTGTCTTGATCTTCAATTCGATGTTGGAATAAGTGGAATCCCCCCTTCAATTGATGAAAATTGATCTCTCCAGGTCTACAATTGAGGTATAGGAAATATTTGATTAAGTGTGTGTCTTGGAATTGAGTCCAAAAATCGTCTTTTTTTTATTAGAATTCAAAATCGCCTATATAGTTGATTCAAGTAGGAGTCCAGTGTCTTGATTCAAGACCGAGTCCAGTGCCGAATCTGTGGAGTCTTTGAGCCACCACAGGCCGTGCCAAGGCGGTCTTGATCCACCACAGCCGGCCGGAGGCCGTGGTGGCTACTAAGGCGTACGAAATGGCACAATTGGGGATAGCCTCTTGATAATTCAGTACGGAGTCCAGGCCGTGCTCAACCCTCGGGGTGCTTGTTCTCGCCCAATTTGATGGATTTTGCTCCGTAATCCCACGTATTTCCCTCGATTACTGATGGTGTCCTTCGAAAATGACCTGAAATGAAAAGGGAAACAAAAGACAGGTGATTCTAGCATAAAACGGGATAATCATGCATAAAAATGTGAACAATCGGGCATGAAAACATGTATAGTATGATGCTTATCAAATTACCCCATGCTTAAACTTTTGCTTGTCCTCAAGCAATTTACAACTCACTCCTCAAAAGATATCAAATAACTCAATCAACTGCATTGCAGGAGGTTAGCTCAAAATAAATTTCAAAACTCTGTAATGATTTTTTCCAAAATCGCCAAATCACTAAATCCTTAAGAGAAAGAGCAAACTTAATAAAGTTGCTAAAGTTAAAATGATAAACCATCTAAATTAAGAAATTGAGAATCATGCCTCACAAGATATCACTCAAAACACACAGGTGTATATAGGTGAAAGAAGATCGCCAAGCTCTCAACGCAAAAATACAGAAAAAGTGCTTACCATAGGCTTGCTTATGGATTCAATCTCCACTACTACGAAATAATCAATATTCATGATCAAAGGGTCTTGAGCCAGGTTGTAATGGGGTTAAGGTAAGGTACGTATAAATATGGAAAGTAGGCTACAAGTTGCTGGAAGTTAAGCAAGTAATGCAAGAAAGTAATGAAGGATCAAGTGCTGTACTAAAATGAACACTAAGTTGCTCTAAAAATAAGATGATGCTCGAAATGAACTAAATTAATTCTTTCTACTTTTTTTTTTGTTTTTTTTGTTTTTTTTTTTGTTTTTGTTTTTGTTTTTTTTTTATATATAAATATATATACTATGTATATATATTACAACAGTTTATGTAGGACTTGTTGGTTATTGACACATACAATAATTGAAGGAAGCATCTATGAAAAATCTAGCAACTTAGTGAAATATATGAATGCAGATTGATCCAAAGTAAAATGCAGCATAACTTATATAATTTCCAGCAACAATGGTAGAAAGAATGGTCAAATGAATAGAAGTGATAAGATGAGTGTCACTGTTATTATTGTCAAGAAATGAATGGCTAAGGCTCAAAATTGGTTCACTAAGGGAAAAATAGGGTTAGGCTTTTCTTTTTTTTTTTTTTTTTTTGGCCAAATTGTGTAAATCCTAAGTGCCCAAATCATCTCACGATTATTGACAATTTATGTAATTTCAACAAATATCGTAAAGCAAGTTCTAGAAACAGAGATTCTGTAAAATGCTCACTAATGAAGGAAAAGGGAGCATAATAGTGATGCACCAATTGGCTCAAAATCTCACCATTTGAGTGATTTAAAATTGCATGAATTCTCAACCCAAAGTTTAAATAGTCAATCACAATAATAAGCAGCAATATTAACAGTGTTCTATATCTACGATAAAGTAATATGGAAGAATTAAGGAAAAATACCGGTTTTACCGTCGGATTGTAGTTGAGAGATTTATTCATTGCCTTCTTCCGAACAAGGTTCGATAAAAGCTATAAGGGAATCCATTCAAAGGAGAAAAAAAGTCATCAACTACTTAATTAAAACAAAACTCAAGATAGGCACAACATCGGTAGGTCCCTACCCCACATTTTAGTATAACAACATCCCACAAGTGTTAGAGAGATTTAGACTGAGGAAGCATATGATTCACACATTATGGTTATGGAAGATCATGCTGAATTTTTTTTTTTTTTTTTTTTTTTGTTTGTTTTTTTTTAATTAAAAAAACTATAATGTTCTACTTAACATAAACAAACAAGTGCAAGGAAATAACATAAAAGTAAACAAGCTACAAGCAAGAAAGTGAAAGGAGATAACAAATTGAAAGAAAGAAAAAGAAAAAAAATAAATAAAAAAAATAAAAAAAAATAAAGAAAAAGGATGGAGGAAAATATCACAAATTTTTTTCTTTCCGCTAGGGGTCTGCTGACGGTGTATCCTCACTGGTTGGATCTGCTGGAAGTTGGGGGGCAGGGAAATTTCTTTGAGGAGGTTACTGGTGGATCGAGGTGTGAAGCATGTCGCCAAATCGAACTCCATATCATCAATGAGCCGTTGATTTTGTGCTCCGACCTCTTGCATCTTTTGAATCGCACTACTATGAAGTCCATACGGGTGGCCTGTCTTTCTAAACCACTCGGGGAATTGTTGAAGTGTCTTGTTCAAACGCCCAATTGTGCCTTCGTTTCTTCTTGAAACCGCACAAACTCGGTCTTCTTGCTGCTGTAGATCGCAGACTCGATCTAGGCCGGCCAAAGCAATCACGGGCCTCGATGGCTCTACCGAATGAGAGGATGAGGCTCCGGATGAAGGCATAAACACTCTAGGCTGGGTTAGGAATCCTAACATCCGAATCCCACCGGTAGGACGGATGTTGGGCTCCTCTGTACCGCCTCTAGCTTCCCGACTATTGTGCTCACGAGCCTATATTCAATACCATGTGGATGTCTAGTGGCCGTGATCATCGCATGTTGATCATTTGTCCGATCCCTAGTGGTGTCATGTCACCAATATTTGAAAGCTCCGACAGACAATTGTCCAATACATCTAGTCTCTTAGCTAACCTAGTCACATGTGATCAAACAACAATGCATCTTCTTCCGAGCGTCTACTATAAATGAGCGGACTTGGCGAGCCAATAAATATCCCAAGTCTAGCTTCTTCCGATGTTGCATAGCCCGGAGAATAAAGACATCGATCTGTGTGCCCCAAAACTGTCCCCCTCGACTTTGTAATGGTGTAAGCTAGTAGGGTATGAATGTAGCGGAGATGGTCCGGTAGGCTAGATGCCTTAGACCTGCTTGGGTAGTATGTTTCCGACCTCATTACCAATGAATCCCACATGGCGTCATATGAAATTGGATGGATGTAGAGACAACCCCGATACTCCTCCCCCGAGATTTCTTGTTCACCCATAATCCCAAATGCATTCCAAATTGTGGGACTGACATCGAGAACTCCCTTCCCCCAAGCCTAAAATAAATTGCATCAGGCTGATGCCAGTTTGTGATCTGTTGCTGCAGGAAGAAGGTGCTGAGGAACTCGATCGTAAGCTCACGGTAGGTTGGCTCAATGATGTCAAAGAATCTCGCATATGGCGAGTCTCGATCGGTGTCGCACATCTTGAGCCAATCCCACTCTCTCTAGGGATGTGAAGTCTATGCAACGCCCGCCATCACTTGCTTCCATCTCATGACTTGGAATCTACTTTCATTGTCCGCATTAGGGAATGTCCACAATGGATGACGGCCAGTGTGGATGGATTCACGGCAGTGCTCTCCGAGGTCGGACTATTTCTTTGTGGTGGTGGAGGTGGAAGTCATGGTCTTGGTTACGGTCTTTGTGGAGGAAGACGTTCCTTCACCGCGCGATCGCTTCGTAGCGGCCAGCGTTTGATTACTTTCTACGAGATTTATCACGGTCCGTCATATCACCTAATGCAACGAATTATTAGTTTTTTGTAAAAATTCAAGTTAATGAAAGAAATAATCTACCGAATCAACAGCATAATGATTATACTTCGACTAACCAAAACTTGTATAAACTAATAAACCGATATATATCAATCCAATTTATCATGAACCAGCAATTGCAATTTAAATCTAAACATTATTCATGCTTTGCATGCTGTAGGCACATTTTATTTCCACCAAAACCCCAGAGTTATTAATTTCATAACCAACTACACCACAAACACAACAACTAATGTAGATTAACCTAACCAAGGTCATATAGTTACACTATAGAGCCACCAAAATATCCTAGCATGTCCTAACAAAAGTATATGTCTAAAATAGAAGTGAAATCATAATAATAAAATAAAAAAAAAAATATAATGCAACAAATGAAGGGACTTACCTGAGTTCGCTTAGGAAAGTGAGAAGGGTGAGATAGGGATATAAGAACAACACCTTTGAGCTAAGAAAAACAAAAGGGAAGCAAAATTTTCGGAGGCCTCCAATTCTTATAGGCACGGTTTCAGCACGGGTGAGGGTAAGGCCGTCTTTGATCAAGCCGGTAAGACTCATCCCGTGCTGATCCTTTAGCCTTCTTTGGATGCTCCTTGGCACGGGCATTGACACGGCCGTGCTTCCCAGCACGGCTAAGGGTTGTGTCCCGTGCTGCCATCGGAAACCGTGACAATTGCTCTTTATCCTTCAACACGGTCTTGACTCTAGCCGTGCTCATGACACGGTGATCTGACCGTGATGGCCACAAAACCGTGGTGAAACGGAGTTTCTGGGCTTGCCTTTTGCCGACTCGAGTCGCCTTGCCCCCATACCTATAATTAACACATATGCATGTAATTAGATCATTAAACAAGTAGATATGGTCAAACGGAAGAGTTTGTCCTCTTCGATTCTATAAGTCCGAAAAATTAAAATTAACCTAATTATTTTTAAGCAACTATAATAAAGTCAAATGAAAATAATGAAACAATCACAACTAATTAAAAACATGAAAGTATAATCCAAGTCGAATGTACAGAAGTGCTTATTTGCAAAGTCTTAAGCGTGACTCATTCGGATCACCCTTTCTGTGCATACAAAGCCAGGTCAACTCGTTGCTCACTATCCAACGAGTTACAATGATATCGCTTTAGCCGATGGCCGTTCACTTTGAAGTTCCCCTTCTCTGGATGATGCAACTCTACCACTCCATATGGAAAGACTTGTCCGATCTGAAATGGTCCAGACCAACGAGTCTGTAGCTTTCCGGGAAACAGACGAAGGCGAGAGTTGTAAAGCAACACTCGATCCCCAACCTGAAATTCCTTAGGCTCACGAATCCTTTGATCATGCCATTTCTTAGTCCTTGCTTTGTAAGTTGAGGAGTTTTCACTGGCGCCCACTCATCTAGCTCACTCACCGCCATTGTCGCTCCTTACCCTGCATAATCAATATCAAAGTTACAAGTTCTAAG
The DNA here is from genome assembly GCF_019578655.1 of Ricinus communis. Taxonomy (NCBI): domain Eukaryota; kingdom Viridiplantae; phylum Streptophyta; class Magnoliopsida; order Malpighiales; family Euphorbiaceae; genus Ricinus; species Ricinus communis. The sequence continues at coordinate 20,480,530 of NC_063264.1, forward strand.
GGCCCAAAGTGCCCTATGCTCTAACTCAACAGGCAAATGACATGACTTTCCATAAACAAGGCGATAGGGCGTAAAACCTATAGATGTCCTAAAAGCAGTCCTAAACGCCCATAATGCATCATCTAACTTAAGTCAGTCCGGGCCCTTCCCATCGGTACTAACGGTTCTCTCTAAAATACGTTTAATACCCCTATTAGTTACCTCAACCCGCCCCACTAGTCCGGGGGTGATAGGGAGTAGAGAACCGATGAGTAACTCCGCATCGCTTAAGTACTTTCTCTAATTGGGTGTTGCGAAATGTGTTCCTCTATCACTAATAAGCGCCCCTAGGTATGCCAAACCTAGCAAACAATCGCTTAAGGAACCTGCAGACAACCCTAGCATCATCGATGGCTACGACTGAGCTTCAGGCCACTTAGAGAAATATTCAACAAAGAACCGGAATGTACTTATTACCATACGAAGAGGGAAAGGGTCCCATGAAGTCGATGCCCCGGACATCAAAAATCTCAACGACTTGCACACTGGTTTGGGGCATCTCATCACGAGAAGAGATATTACTGCTTACCGGCAAGGGTCACAAACCTTAACAAATTTCCGTGCATCTTGGAAGAGCGTAGGCCAATAGAATCCCGCCTCTAGCACCTTCCTCACAGATGGTTTGCTTGATGACCTCCAAGTGGGTCCCTCATGGCATTGCTTCAATATTTGGAGAGTCTCCTCGCCATATACACAACGGCGAATCACCCGATCCGCACATACTTTAAACAAAAGGGATCTTCCCAAATATAGTATTTCAAATCAGCGAAGAATTTCTTCTTTTCGACGTCGTCATACCCTTTGGTAGAACCCTAGCAACCAAATAGTTAGCATAATCGGGAAAACCAGGGAGTATCGGTGTATACCGAGTGACATACAAATGTTCTTCCGGAAATCGATCATTTATGGTCGTCTCATCAAGTGCATCTAAGTGAGGATTTTCCAATCTCGATAAATGGTCCATTTGCCGATTCTCGCGCCCTTCTTATACTTGATCTCGACGTCAAATTCCTGTAACAAAAGAATCCACCGAATCAATCTCTTGCTTCGCATCATTTTCGGGAATAAGTACCTCAATGCCGAGTGGTCCGTGAAGACAATGGTTTTGGAAGGCGAGGTATGATCTAAACTTGTCGAATCGCGTAAACAACCGCCAATAACTCCTTCTCCTGTGGTGGTGTAGTGTTCTTGGGCTCCTGTCAAGGTCTTGCTGGCGTAGTAAATGGGTTGAAACTTCTTTTCAATCCTCCTGTCCAAGCTACTCCAACTGCATAATCACGCATCGGTTCAGCATTCGGGAGAAACCATGATTGGGGCTGTAGTTAAGTTTCTTGATAACTCAAAAGCCGCCACGCATGCATCATCAAAAATAAAAGGTACATCCTTAACTAACAATTGAGTGAGGGCCTAGCAATCTTAGAAAAATCTCTAATAAATCTCCTATAAAACCCTGCATGGCCCGGAAAACTCCTAAGTATACTTGAACTAGGAGGAGGTAGTTTAGATATTACTTCTACCTTAGCTCTATCCACCTCCATCCCGACTGAGAGATCTTATGCCCTAAAATAATCCCCTCTCTTACCATGAAATGACATTTTTCCCAGTTTAGTACCAAGTTAGCCTCAATACATCTAGCTAACATGCGCTCAAGGTTTGCCAAACAAAGAGAGAAAGAATTACCAAAAATAGAGAAGTCATCCATAAATACCTCCATAGACTCCTCAATCATGTCCTCAAAATAGCCATCATGCACCATTTGAAATGTAGGCCGGTGCATTGCGATCCGAATGGCATCCGTCTATAAGCAAAGCGTCCCATAAGGGCGGGTGAAGGTAGTCTTCTCTTGGTCCTCAGGTGCAATAGGAATCTGAAAGTAACCGTCCGAGTCGGGATCAGCTCATCCTTCTCATTCCTTACCACTGTGATGCCTCCTTTCTTTGGTACAACCTGCACAGGACTAACCCGGAAATGGGATATATCAAACCTGCATCAAGAAGTTTAATTACCTCCTTCTTTACCACTTCTTTCATGTTCGGATTGAGTCGTCTTTGAGGTGACGGCCCAAACTGGCCCCAATGAAATCTTATGAGAGCGAAACTTGGATTTATGCCCGGGATATCGGCTATATTGAAAGCAAAGGCCTTCTTGTACTTCCTTAGAACTTCCAAACATGGCTTGTTCTTCGGAGTTAGATCACCGCTATGATTCTGGTAAGCGCTTCTCTTCATCCAGGAAGGCATAAACCAAGTGGCTCGGTAATTCCTTCAGTTCTAAAACGGGTGGGTCCTCGAATGAAGTCTTTACTTTTCGCACCCCGGACTGTCAAGAAAAGATAGGGATCGGTTGACAAGCTCGGCTCGGGAAGCCAATAAAACAAATGAGTTGCTCCAACACTTGCTCATTGGACAACTCCTCCTCATCCCTCGGCCTAATGCTACTTGTAAAGGGTCGACATAAAATTTCTTGTAAATGGGACTCAACCACATCATCAATAACATCAATAGAACATACGATTATCATAGTCCAGTGACTGTCTCATGGAAGTGGCCAGGTCAAAGGTAATGGTCTCATCATTAACTCTAAGCTTAAGCTTTCCATCGCTTACATCGATAACAGCCCTTGATGTAGCTAGGAAAGGCCTACCCAGGATAAGAGGCACAGTGCTATCACCCTCCATATCCATTACCACAAAATCTACAGGAAAGATAAATTTATCTACCTTTACAAGTACATCTTCAACAATACCTCTAGGAATTTTAACAGTCCTATCTGCTAATTGAACACTCATCCTAGTAGGCTTTGGCTCATGCAACCCTAATTTGGCAAATAAACTAGTGGGCATTAAGTTAATACTGGCTCCTAAATCAGCCAATGCACCACTAATTGATAAATCACCAATCATACAAGGGATAGTAAAACTCCCTGGATCTCGTCGCTTGAGTGGCAGTTTGTTCTGGAGAATAGCTGAACACTCCTCATTAAGCACCACCTGACCAAGATCCTCCAACTTCCTCTTGTTGCTCAAAATCTCCTTTAAAAACTTGGCGTATTTCGGCATCTGTGAAATTGCCTCAACAAAAGGTAAGTTAATTTTCAGCTGCTTAAATAAGTCAAGAAACTTACATCAGATTGCTTGTCCACCATATCCCTGTCTCAACCTTGCAGGATATGGTACGATGCGTGGCTCTTTTGCCTGTTTTCTTCTTTCTCTCTTTCTCTACCATCTCAAGGTCCGGTCCTTCCTTGTGGCTCGACTGCACGATTGTATTATCCTTATTAGCTAAAGGCAAAGAACCACCAAATTCTTACCTCGAACGCAAGGTGATAGCTTTGCAATGCTCCCTCGGGTTTGACTCATAGTGCTAGGGAGCGATCCTGAAGGTCTCTCTGAAAGCATCTTAGAAATTTGGCCAATTTGAGTCTCCAAGTTCTGAATCGAGGCCTGCTGATTCCTAAGTGCACTATCAGTCTGCTGGAATCTTGTTTCTGTAGATGTCACAAACTTCATCATGAGCTCCTCTAAATTTGACTTCTTTTCTTGGGAGGAGGAGCTTGTGCAGCTCAAATTGGTTGTTACTGTGGTCATGATGAAGTCTTTGAAACTGGCGGACCACAGGCATTATTGTTCCTCCAACTGAAATTGGGGTGATTGCGCCATCCAGGGTTGTATGTATTGCTGTAGGGGTTATTCTGCTGTCTTGGGGCATTCCCCATATAATCAACCTGTTCAACATCAGAAGATATAGTAGAATTAGATGGAAAACTAATAGAAGATGAAGCAAACATACCTCCCGCAGTACAGTTCGCACTGTAATGCGGGCCACCACAAAACTCGCAGCCAACGTTCGCTGCGTGAACCGGCATCTGGAGTTGGTCGATCTTCTTGGCTAGAAGCTCCACTTGAGCTGCCAAGGCTGCTGTAGAGTCCACTTGGTTGACCACTCCTTGTCTTCCTGGTCGGTTCCTAGAGGATTGCCATTGATAGTTGTTCATGGCCATTTCCTCTATCAAGTTCTGAGCTTGCTCGGGCTCTGTTTAGTGCCCCACTGCTGCATCCACCATCGCCTCGTTGCGAGGTTCAACCTACCGTAGAAGGTCCGAACTCGCATCCACACTGGCAATCCGTGATGTGGGCAGCATCTCAAAAGATCTTTAAATCTCTCCCATGCATCGTACATGCTTTCATCATCAAACTGCATAAAAGAAGATATGTCATTTCTAAGTTTAGCAGTTTTAGCGGGAGGAAAATACTTATATAAAAATTTTTCGTACCAACGCCTTCCGGTGTAGTGATCGCTCATTGTGGAAGAGATTGCAACCATCTCTTTGCTCTGTCCCTCAAGGAAAATGGAAACAATCTCGGTACCGAATGGCATCATCGGTTGTTCCATTTATTTTGAATGTGTCACAAATCTCCAAAAGTTGGAGATATGTGCATTGGGATCATCACGGGCAATCCTCCAAACTGCACGCTTTGTTGGATCATCCGGATAACATTGGCCTTTATCTCAAAATTGTTGGCCACATAAAGAACCGACTATACTAGTTTTCGTCCCATCCAAAGATGGTCGAGCAAACTCGTACATCGTCCTCTCGATCCTCATCGGCGTGGGGTCATGGTTTTCCATCGTGTCTAGTCTATCCACAGGTATCTCAACCTCAATCTCCTCCTCTTCTAATTGCAACCTCTTCCTTAAGAGTCCGAGGGATCGTTCGGATCGGATAGAGGCTCTATAAGATTCGAGTTTGAGCTCCCCGGTCATAAACTACCCTGAAACCGAAAGTCCACACAACCACCGATCAACAAAAATAATATAATAATAAATAATAATCGAATTAAAGAATAAATGAATAAAACAAATAATGACTAAATTAACACAAAACAATTCACTCTAGTTCACTCGGTTCCCAAGAACGGCGCCAAAAACTTGATGGGTTCTTTATGCAACCTACACCTAAGGCGGTGAACCTCTAGCACTAGTGAGTATCAAGGTCGATCCCTGGAGATCGGGTGAACCTAGAGTTACTACCGCTTGCTATGTTATCTAGTCCGAAATAGGGTGTGAAAGTTCTAACATACCGAGCTAATGGTTATGAGTGCAATTAAGTAAATGAAGGACAACAACGGACAATTAAAAGACAATTGTAAAGAGAGAAATAAATCCAAAAGGGAGCCTAAGTGATGGAATTCTAAAGATGAATTTTATGGATTGCCGATCTTGCTTACCCGTGCCTAAATCACAATTGAATCCGGTTCCTCTCTCGAGCTATCGGATTCCTAAACTGCACTAACCTAATGGAATCTCTTCCTATCGGGATTACTACAAATTAGCATTAAGTATGATTTAAGACTATTAAGAGTTGTTAGTTCTTAATCCGTGAGTAAATCAACCTCATCTCTAAGTGTTAACTACCAGTCCTTACTATTCAAAATCCAGTTGTAACAAGCATTTCTCAATGTCAAGAAACAACCTAATAAACAATTAATCCAACGTCTCAAATTAATTGCATCAAACTTTTATTACTGAATAGCAAGAAGATTGCAAGAATGACAATTATAAAAAACTAACAATTAAGCATAATCCATCAACAAAGGTGAACCCTAATGGATTCAAAAGATCTAGCTGCTCATGTTCATAGTCAAAGCAATTAAAGAACAAAATAAGGAAAAACAAATTAAAGGTATGTACACCCTTCTCTTTCAAGCTGAATGAGAAACCCTAAATTTGCAAATTCAAAATCTCAAACCCTAGTTGCCTCTTGAATGCTCCCAAAGTTTGTCTTGATCTTCAATTCGATGTTGGAATAAGTGGAATCCCCCCCTTCAATTGATGAAAATTGATCTCTCAGGTCTACAATTGAGGTATAGGAAATATTTGATTAAGTGTGTGTCTTGGAATTGAGTCCAAAAATCGTCTTTTTTTTATTAGAATCCAAAATCGCCTATATAGTTGATTCAAAGACGAGTCCAGTCGAAGTGTGGCTGAATCGGAGTCTGAGCCACCACAAAGTGCCCAATGGTCGATCCACCACAGTCAGGCCGTGGTGGCTACGGGCGTCAAATGGCACAATTGGGGATAGCCTCTTGATAATTCAGCACGGCCGGAGTCCAGCCGTGCTCAACCCTCGGGGTGCTTGTTCTCGCCCAATTTGATGGATTTTGCTCCGTAATCCCACGTGATTTCCCTCGACACCGATGGTGTCCTTGAAAATGACTCGAAATGAAAAGGGAAACAAAAGACAGGTGATTCTAGCATAAAACGGGATAATCATGCATAAAAATGTGAACAATCGGGCATGAAAACATGTATAGTATGATGCTTATCACCTCCTTTATCATTGAGCGGTCATTTAGGGGCCTTAGCTGGTGATCCGAGTTGTTTCCCTCACGATGATGAAACTTATCCCCCATCGTCTCAGTGGCCGACTTTGACCCTTGTTATTTTGAGGTCATATCTAGTATTCAGAGTTTGCCTCGATTTGGTACCGCTCTAGCGGCCCGCACCGAGACAGTGTTTTACCCCTAGATGTCCACTCAACTGCTGCGCCTCAATGCATTTCAGGGAGAACCAGCTAGCTCTGAATTCGAGTGGCATTTCACCCCTAACCACAACTCATCTGCTGATTCTTCAACATTAGTCGGTTCAAACTTCCACTTACCTAAGCTTCATCCTGGTCATGGATAGATCACCCAGGTTCGGATCCATAAGCAGTGACAACTGCCCTATGAAGACTCGCTTTCGCTATGGCTCCGGTGAGTTCCTTTAACCAAGCCATTGCCTATGAGTCGCCGGCTTATTCTTCAACAGGCACGCGGTCAGAGCCCCGGGCTCCTCCCACTGCTTGGGAGCTTTCGGTTTCATGTTCTATTTCACTCCCCAATAGGGGTTCTTTTCACCCTTCCCTCACGGTACTACTTCGGTATCGGTCATGCAGGAGTATTTAGCCTTGCAAGGTGGTCCTTGCTGATTCACACGGGATTCCACGTCCCCATGCTACTCGGATCAAAGCGTAAGCTAGTGATGCTTTCGGCTACTGGACTCTCGCCATCTAGGGTGCAGCACTCCACCGCTTCGCCTAGCAGCATGACGCTTGTATTGCTCTCCCACAACCCCGTTTTTACGATTTAGGCTACTCCCATTTCACTCGTTGCTACTAAGGGAATCTCTTTTGCTTTTTTTTTCCTCTAGTTACTAAGATGTTTCAGTTCACCAGGTTGTCTCTTGCCTGCCCATGGATTTAGCAGTAGTTTGAAAGGTTGACCTATTCGGGAATATCCGGATCTACGCTTATTTTTAACTCTCCGAAGCATTTCGTCGCTTACTACACCCTTCCTCCTCTATAGGTGCCTAGGTATCCACCGTATGCCTTTCCTCATTTAACCTCGCCCTTAACTTTAAGGCTATGCCATCCTAAGGTGCTGCTAAATAGAAGGATCTTATCAACGTCCATGAATGATAAATTGATAAATCATAGATCGAATTGCCGAATCAGAAAAATAGGGTGCTATCCTATAGCTTTGTACCGGCTAAGTTCACGAGTTGGAGATAAACGGACTCGAATTGCTGACATCCGCCACAGGGTAAACCACCGCCTCTCGGGCCCCCCGACTGATTTTACGATAGAGGCTAATGATAGACAATAACTCCCCCCGAACACAGCTTACAATTTTTATCGTATTGTGCTCTCCAAAGAGCAACTCTTCTCAAAATCTCAAAAGGTGCTAAGTTGGAATCCCATTCTAACTAAGGATTCTTGTGGTTCCGGAGGATCTAGCTATAGGAAAACCAGGAACGAAGAGCTTACCCTCCCTTTTCGCCCACTCTTTGGTCTTAAGAATGCTGAACGAGTGATTGCCCTTCTCTGACCCTTATTGCCCAACCTGAGAGCAGACAACTAATACGTTCCATTTATTGAACATGGTTCTATGGTCGGTCCGAGACTCCTGGATGCCGAAGGTGTCCTTTGGGTGATCTCATAGTTCCTACGGGGTGGAGACGATGGGGTCAGTCCATGGATTTTCCTTCCTTTTGCCACATTTCGCTAAAGGGTTGAAGGGAGCTAGTGCATCAAGTTGTTCGCAAGGGCCAACTTGATCCTCTTCCCCAAGGACCGCAAATGAGGGAACCCTAGGAGACCCACTGACTCCAACTATCATCCATGTACGATTCATACTAGATCTTACCAACTGCCCGTCTTACCTCCTCTACGTTCTTGACAGCCCATCTTTTTTTTCAGTAGAGTCTTTCAGTGGCATGTTTCGGTCCTCTTCCCCACGGACCGCCCGGATCCCACGAGTGAATAGAAAGTTAGATCTACATTGGATCTCATCTGAATCGCCCTATCTATCCTCCTGAGGAGAAGTTTAGTTTCAAACCCCGGTTCGAACAGGAGAAGTATGCCATGCTAATGTGCCTTGGATGATCCACATCTTAAGGTCAAGCGCTGATGAGCATATTCAACTATCCATGTGGCTGAGAGCCCTCACAGCCCAGGCACAACAACGCAATTATCAGGGGTGCGCTCTACCACTGAGCTAATAGCCCGTCATGCTGGCCTCCCATCGGGGGCTCGCTATGCTAAAAGCAAGAGAAACCCCATCCCTCTCTTTCCTTTTTTTGTCCCCATGTCACCATGCGGGACGGGCATGGGGATGAAAAAAAAGGATCCTATCAACTTGTTCTGACCTAGGATAATAAGCTCATGAGCTTGGTCTTACTTCATCGTCGAGAAAGAAGACTTCCATCGATAAGTTTAACTCATACGTAGCTTTCTTCTTTTGGGATGTGAGCAGTATTAAACCAAAATACCTAACAAGCATTACCTCTCCATGAAAAGGAGGTGATCCAGCCACACCTTCCAGTACGGCTACCTTGTTACGACTTCACTCTAGTCACTAGCCCTGCCTTCGGCATCCCTCTCCTTGCGGTTAAGGTAACGACTTCGGGCATGGCCAGCTCCTATAGTGTGACGGGCGTTGTGTACAAGGCCCGGGAATGAATTTACCGTCGTATGCCCGACTGGCTTCATACAGGCAAGTTGCAGCCTGCAATCCAAACTGAGGATGGGTTTTTGGAGTTAGCTCCCCCTCGTGGGATCGCGACCCTTTGTCCCGGCCATTGTAGCACGTGTGTCGCCCAAGGCATAAGGGGCATGATGACTTGACGTCATCCTCACCTTCCTCCTGCTTATCACCGGCAGTCTGCTCAGGGTTCCTAACTCAACTTTGGCAACTAAACATGAGGGTTGCGCTCATTGCGGGACTTAACCCAACACCTTACGACACGAGCTGACGACAACCATGCACCACCTGTGTCTGCATTCCCGAAGGCACCCTCTCTTTTAAGAGAATTCGCGGCATGTCAAGCCTTGGTAAGGTTCTTTGCTTGCATCAAATTAAACCACATGCTCCACTGCTTGTGCTGGCCCCCATCAATTCCTTTGAGTTTCATTCTTGTGAACATACTCCCCAAGCGAGATACTTAATGCATTAGCTACAGCACTGCATGGGTCGATACGCATAGCGCCTAATATCCATCGTTTACGGCTGGGACTACTAGGGTATCTAATCTCATTCGCTCCCCTAGCTTTCGTCTCTCAATGTCAGTGTTGGCCCAGTAGAGTGCTTCCGTCGTTGGTGTTATTTTTGATCTATACGCATTTCACCACTCTACCGAAAATTCCATCTGCCCCTACTGTACTCCAGCTTGGCAGTTTCCACTGCCTATCTAGGATTAAGCCCTGGAATTTGACAGTGGACTTAAAAAGCCACCTACAGACGCTTTACACCTAATCATTCTGGATAACGCTTGGATCCTCTGTATTATCGCGACTGCTGGCATAAAGTTAGCCGATGCTTATTCCCTAGATACCGTCATTGCTTCTTCTCCAGGAAAAGAAGTTCATGACCCATAGGCCTTCCACTTCCATGCGGCATTGCTCCGTCAGGCTTTCACCCATTGCAAAAATTCCCTACTGCTACCTCTCGTAGGAGTCTGGGCTGCGTGTCAGTCCTAGTATGGTTGATCATCCTCTCGGACCAGCTACTGATCATCGCCTTGGTAAACTATTGCCTCACCAACTAGCTAATCAGACGCGAGCCCCTCCTTGGGCAGATTACTCCTTTTGCTCCTCAGCCTATGGGGTATTAGCAGCCATTTCCAATTGTTGTTCCCCTCCCATGGGCAGGTTCTTACGCGTCACTCACCCGTCCACCACTGGAAACAACACTTCCCATCCGACTTGCATGTGTTAGGCATGCCACCAGCGTTCATCCTGAGCCAGGATCAAACTCTCCATGAGATTCTTAGTTGCATTACTTATAGCTTCCTTGTTCATAGACAAAGCTGATTCATAATTGTCTTTCATTTCAGGGCAGAACTTGTATCCATGCGCTTCATATTCGCTTAGAGTTCGCTCCAAGAAATATAGCCATCCCTACCCCCTCATATCAATCCCACGAGCCTCTTATCTATTCTCATTCGATCACGACGGTGGGGGAATAAGTCAAAATAGAAAAACTCACATTGGGTTTAGGGATAATCATGCTCGAACTGATGACTTCCACCACGTCAAGGTGACACTCTACTGCTGAGTTATATCCCTCCTCTTGCCCCCATCGAGGAAGAGAACTGACTAATCCTAAGGCAAACGATCGAGAAACTCAACGCCACTATTCTTGAACAACTTGGAGTTGGACCTTCATTTCGCACTATTGCGGATACAAAAATAATGGGAAAAATTGGATTCAATTGTCAGCTGCTCCTATCGGAAATAGGATTGACTACGGATTCGAGACATAGCACATGGTTTCATAAAAGCGTATGATTTTTTCGATCTAAATAAAGCAGGTTTTACATGAAGAAGATTTGGCTCAGCATGTTCTATTCGATACGGGTAGGAGAAGACCCCGACTCAGTATTCTTAAAAAAATAGAGAAATCAGAACCAAGTCCAGATGATACGGATCAACCCCTTCTTCTTGCGTCAAAGATCTTACCATTTCCAAAGGAACTGGAGCTACATCTCTTTTCCATTTCCATTCAAGAGTTCTTATGTGTTTGTGTTTCCACACCCCCTTGAGACCCAACAAAATGGACAAATTCCTTTTCTTAGGAACACATACAAGATTCGTCACTACAAAAAGGATAAGGGTAACCGCACCATTAACTATTTCATTTATTAACTACTTCATTTATGAATTTCATAGTAATAGAAACAAAATACATGCATATTCTATTGAGACCGAATTTGTAACTTGCTATCCTCTTGCTTAGCAGGCAAAGATTTACCTCTGTTGAAAGGATGATTCATTTCGATAGACATGAGAGTCCAACTACATCGCATTGCAAGAATCCATTTTGTATATTTGAAAGAGGTTGACCTCCTTGCTTCTTTCATGGTATAATCCTCTTCTTGTTGAGCCCCTTTCTCCTCGGTCCACAAAGACAAAATGTAGGACTGATGCCAACAGTTCATCATAGAAGAAAGGACTCACTGAGCTGAGATCGCTAACTAATACTAATCGAATACTAATAGAATAGAAAAGAATTGTCTTTTTTGTATACTTTCCCCAGTTCCGTTGCTACCGCGTGCTTTACGCAATCGGTTGGATCATATAGATATCCCAGATTAGGTCATCGAAAGGATCTCGGAGACCCATCAAAGCATGAAAACCAGGATCTTTCAGAAAATGGATTCCTATTTGAAGAGTGCATAACCGCATGGATAAGCTCATACTAACCCGTCAATTTGGGATCCAATTCAGGATTTTCCTTGGGAGGTGCCGGGAAGGAATAATAATATCGATTCATACAGATATAGAATAAAAGGTTCTTTATTGATTCAAATGTTGTACTTATGGGATAGGGAAAGCGAAAGAGGGAAAAACTGAAGATTTCACATAGTACTTTTGATCGAAAAATCAATCTTACCTTTTGCTCAATGAGAAAATAGGTCAGATTCTATAGGATCAAATCTGTGGGACTTAAGGAATGATAGAAGGAAAAAAAAAGAAATAAAAAAAGAAAAGAGAGGGAAAAATAATAATAAAAAAATAAAAATGAACTAGAAGAGCCCATATTTCAAATGAACAAATTCAAACTTGAAAAAAAATCTTTCTGATTCTCGAAGAATGAGGGGGAAAGGGATTGATCGAGAAAGATCTCTTGTTCTTATTATAAGATCGTGATTGGATTCGCATATGTTTGGTAAAAAGAAAAATCTTCTCCTTTGAGAATAATAAAAAAAGGAAAGTGTTCAATTGGAACATGAAAACGTGACTGAATTTGTCCTAGTTACTCTTCGGGACAGAGTGGATGAAGGGAGAAACTTCTCAAATGAGGAAAAGGATCCAATTACTTTGAAATAATTGAACAATGAGCCGTATGAGGTGAAAATATCATGTACGGTTCTGTAGAGTGGCAGTAAGGGTGACTTATCTGTCAACTTTTCCACTATCACCCCCAAAAAACCAAACTCTGCCTTTCATAAAGTTGGCAGAGTACGATTAACCTCTAGATTTGAAATCACTGCTTATATACCTGGTGTGAGATATCACATTGTTTGAGGGACCCTAGATGCTGTCGGAGTAAAGGATCACCAACAAGGGCGTTCTAGTG